>NC_067228.1:17194840-17496763 GCF_019924925.1 Ctenopharyngodon idella
TTGGTAACATTACAAATGTGTGTGTGTGTGTTTTAAAAATAATTTGCTGAACACAGCAATTTATGTAAGAACAGAAATTTCCTTTAATTCTGTTTGTGTATCAGAAATGAGGCCCTTGTTTTTATTCTCATCCAAATTAAATATGCCGTCTATAGCCTGACTAAGATCTATGCAGGTAGTGAAATTTGTTTTTTGTTTTTTTTGGATGTTAAATACTACCTATGTAAGTGACAGTTCAAGTGTAACCTGATTTCATTCACCTAATAATAGAGTAGTAGGTGGTTCACTCTTCTCAACTTGTTGTGTGTCAGGTGAAATATTGCTGTGCACTTTGATGCTCAGTGGAGCTGAGAAAGGAAGTCCTGCTGAGGCCTGCTTAGTTCCGTGCACTTCCTGTGTTGCCCACTGTTGCTCTGGCCTGGGCTCGAGTGCAGCAGCCAGACCCGGCCCCAAAGGGAGCAGAAGTGGGTCTGACTTCATACATGATTAATACCCCCATCACTTTCTAAACGGCTGCCACAACTTTGCCAGACCAAGTCCGGAGTTTGGCTTCCAGATACATTGCTTCGTTTATGAGGGGAAAGTCTTCTCCTGAGCGAGAAAGAAGCTTTCTGTAATTTGATAATTAGTGAGCATGTTTTTTCAGGGTGAAAGCAAAGGATTGGTCTCATTAGGGTTAATTTTCTAATAGGCTTTCATCTAAATAGCATATAATTTTGGCCATCCCTGATTATATACACTACCGGTCAAAAGTTTGAATAATTTTTGAAAGAAGTCTTTTATGCTCACCGAGGCTGCATTTGTTTGACTAAAAATACTATAATATTGTGAAATACTATTACAATTTAAAAGAACTGTTTTTATTTTAATATATTTTAAAAATGTAATTTATTCCCATAATGGCAAAGCTGAATATTCAGCATCATTACTCCAATCTTCAGTGTCACATGATCCTTCAGAAATCATTCGAATATGTTTCATTTGGGTCTTCATTTGTTATTAATGTTGAAAATAGTTGTGCTCCTTAAAATGTTTGTGGAAATGATACACTACCATTCAAAAGTTTGGGGTAAGTAAGATTTAGAAAATATATATCTATTTTTTTTTTTTTTATTCACCAAGGACATATTCAATTGATCTGAAGTGACAGTAAAGGCATTTATAATATTACAAGAGATTTCTGTTTCAAATAAATGCTGTTCCTTTGAACTTCGTATTTATCAAAGATGAACATTCATCACGGATTCTACAATAATATTAAGCTGTTTTGAACTGCATGAACTGTTTTCAACATTGATAATAATAAGAACCAGTAGTAACTGATGATAATTGAGCACCAAATCTGCACATTATAATGACTTCTGAAGGATCATGTGACACTAACGACTAGAATAATGGCTGCTGAAAATTCCGATTTGGCATCACAGGAGTACATTACATTTTATTTTAATTTTTAAATTATAATAATATTTTGCAATATTACTATTTTTACTGTATTTTTGATCAAATACATACATAAACATAAGAGATGTCTTTCAAAAACATAAAATCATAATTATTCCAAAGTTTTGGCCTATAAATACAAATCTGTGTTATTTGTGTATTTTTGCACAAACTGCAAACATAACATGATTATATGTATTGATACTTTTTTCGAACCTTTATGTATTTGTAAGTGAGTGAGACGGAATGGCCGAGGAGTGGGGAGGTGCGAAGGGTCGAACAACACCGCAGACATCTGCCTGCTGTGACCCCATTGTTGTGATAGGTGTTTGCTTTAACTCAGAGAGAGGCTATTGTAATCCATCCTGCCGCTGAAAGGAGGTGCTATTAGCGGCCCCCATGCCCTGCTCTCCGTAGCCAGCCATCTAGGCCTGAACCCCTAAGGACAGCCTCAGCTTGCTGCAAAAAGCCTCCTTAACAGGCCTGTCTGCATGGAGCCACCTGCTGATGGAGCTCTGGCCTTTGTGTGGTTGTCTACATAGGCTGATTCTTTATCCCCAGGGAGGAACACATGAAGGCTGGACAAGCTGGCTCCCGTCAAGGCCTACCGTGGACGAGCAGAAGGCCGTCAGATATATACGTAATGCTTGTTTGTTGGCCAGAAAGTGTGGGGTATCTTATGATGTTGCCTCTGGATGATGCATCAAAGTGTTCGGTGCTGTACAGTAGCTGTATTTTTCGCTGGTTATGGCCGTCTCATATAGTCTTATTATGGTTTCATTAATCTGTAATTCACCCTCATGGTTTTTGAATGAGGGATTAAAGTAGTATGTTCAATAGTATTGATCTAACTAATGTGAAGCATTAAACACTGAGGGTTTAACTCATACATACAGTACACTGAGAATTATTAAAGGCTAATGGCGTACTTTCAAGAAAACAGGCGTATAAACCGTGCATACTATTATTATTCTGCTTATTACAGTACAGCTTAGTGTTTTGAAATGAAATATTCTCCCGGCAGGCTGATTTTTTATTTTTTTTTCCTCCCAGAGAATTTGGTAATTGAGATGCGTTCTTTGTAAAGATTTTCAGTTGCCTGGTCGAATTATTGGAGGATGCATCTGTCTGACTTTGTAATTTCAGATGTAATATGGCTGATTGTTCTTTCACCACAAAAGTTTAAGCTCATGAGAGAGTTAATTGCTTTTAGAATGAAGAAAAAACACATGAATAAGCCACACAATTAATACGTAATATGTAACATATGGCAATAAAACAAAGAAAGAATAATGCAAAGGGTTGTGTTTCAGTGAAAGCAGTGGAAGAATGTTTATGTACATTAAGTGTACTACTTAGTGTGCTACTTAGTATGCTAAGTGAGTGTGTTGTTCTGAACTGACAAATATTTAAGGCAGAAATAAGATGCATGGCAGTTTAAAATCTCATTTAAGACCATGACCATTTGTATGAGAGATCGCTAGTAAAATGCTTTTGTATTTTTGTATTTAGAAAATCAGAATTTTTAATATTTGGTACAGTATGCCCCACATTTTTGCTTTAATGACAGCAGCACTCAAGCTGCATGAATTCAACAAGTTTGTGTAAAAGCTGATGATTATTTTTTCCAGAATGATTTCAGAATGATCCAAAATGCTTGACTGGAACTTTTTGTTAAAAATTTGATTGGTGAGTAGAAGTAGTATAGAATCTGAATTTTTTTTTTTTTTTTTTTTCACCAATTTTCATTGTTTAAAACCCTAAAACCTTTTTCTTTTGAGGTTTAAATTAGGTTTTGTATCTCAGATTTTCAATGTGGCCTTTACAGAGCTGTTACAGGAAAAACTGATGTAATAATTTTCCATTTTCTCACACAGAGGTGTTTGATGAAAGTTAAAACTATTGAACAATGTTCTAGTCTTTTTGTTTCACCTAGTTATTTATTTTTTTTTTTTACCTTTTATCTTTCTTTGTCATTGTGATTTGTATTCCCCGTCGTCCTCATATACTGAGTAAATGCAGGTTTTAGTTCATTAAACATTAATAAGAGGAGAAATGTCACCTGTCCATCAAAGAGTCGATTTCAGCTCTTCAGCTGACAAAGACTCATGTAACCTAAGTTGACAGATAACTGAAAGTAAACTCTGACCTTCATCTGGCTATTGCACCATCAAATAAAGAGAATTTTAGGGATTGCCCTCTGACTAATGTCAGTGGTCTTGATCTACGGATGAATTGACACCTGTCTTACTACATTCACTCATGTCAGAGTTGTCAGTTTCTCCTCATGTACCCTCAGTTTATGGAGCTGTGTGTGAAGTTGTGAAGTATAGATCAACCAGCCCTGAGTCAAACATATGACTGATTTTAGAGTGTGTCAGCTATCTAGTTTCAGCCTCAAAACTGCATGTTAAATCTATTAAATATTTATTAATTTTTTTAAATAATTTATATATCAGAACATTGTCTCTGTTGTCAGTTGAAGCATTCTCAAAGTGTCATTTGATATTATTTCAAAGACTTTAATACTAAATTATCACTTTAAATGCTAGATTCTGTTGTTTCACAAAAGTTTGATTTACATGCAAGACAGGTTGTGTACGTTATTTTCACTCACCAGAAATTAATTGTTTTAAATCTTAAAGTTTTATTTTTAAATACATTTAAAACATAAAAATAAAACTTATTTATGACAAAACAGAAAAAAAAAAAAAAAAAAAATTCAATGTTGTTAATCGAATTAAATGCAATATTTACAAATTGATATGCTCATAATATAATTTGTAATGGGCAAATTAGAAAAATGCAAAATGTAACCATAGTGCTCTCTATTTATACTATTACTCTACATTATAATGCTAAATTTATATATTATTATAGTTTATTATAGTTTCCATGTTTAAAATCCCAAAATATTTTATTGTATTTGCAATAAATGTTGGATGTTGAGCAGTAAGATTTTAGATATTTTACCCATAAAAAAATTTAAATTAGTGCATCTCTTGATCTTACTCGAATAATGAAAAAAAGAAGAAGTATGAATTGTGCATATTACTAATTACTCATTCATTCATTTGTGGCATGTAGGCCTGTGCAGTTCTGATCCCAATCCATGTAAATAAGAAATCTCTCTTCCTGTTTTGCTCTTGTTATTTTTACAGCACGCAGCGAGTGCAACCCTGGATTGAGGCATTGTTTTGTCGGGCTTGCTCTATTCTCGCGTTCTTATTTATTCGTCTTAATTTGAGGCATTGCTTTCAGCTCCAGCGCCTGCCGTTCTACAAGCGCTGGGAGCGATCTCGCTGACCAGCCAGGTCACTGGCAGAACGTGGGGCCAAAATGAGAATTTCTGCAAACAAACACAATCAGGCCACGATTAGATTCTGCTTTCATGATCTTGAAAGGAAATGCAAAGGAGATTAGATAACAGGCGGGCCATAAGGCTCATTTATCCCACTTGGCGCTAAGTGTCTAGAGATGGCTAAACGCTTTAATTCCCCACTTGTGAAGAGCACCTCGGGCCAACTCCAGCTATTGCAGAACTTAACTAACGGTATTAATGTGTAACGAGGAAAAAATAGCAAAGCTTATCGCATGAAAGTTTGCTTCGGTGTGTTCCGCCACACTGATGCTTTTTTCTCCAAGTTCCCAACCGTTTTAAGTGCCACTCTGCAGTTAAGTGACCGTGGCGTTTTTTGGACCCTCCAAGAAAGAGTTGTCCCAGCGCCAGTGTTTTTGATTTAGAGGCCAGCCCTGGCACGCCGTGCCCGATCGTTGTTATCTGAGTGAGGCTAATGGACGTGCTGGAATTAGAACAGGCAGAAAGCGTCCTAAATGGGAACCTTTGCAAGGCAGCTGTTTGCTAGTTCACAAGAATACCAATAAATGGCAGCTACATAGCTTTCCTTAATCAGATTCGAGCAATCAGCTTGAAAAAAAAATTCCCATATGGCGCGGGAAAGCAACGAGAAGGAGAGAGGGCCAAGGGTTACTGCAAGGACACAGGCCACTTCAAGGTTACCATGTCTGGCTACAATTAGCCACTCGCAAAAGAAACGAGAACGACGCTTCAGGGAGCTATTGCAGCTCAGTCGTTTGTAATTAGTCAGTTAGGAATTACTGACAGCGAAAAGCAAAGTGTGGCTTCGTTTGATCATTTACAAACACGTTTTGCTGGGACGGTTCTTGCTAATTCGCATGCAGTGAACTTGTAGGTATACAGTGCCTGTGAGGTGGAGAGTTTGAGACTAAGTGAGTACTTAAATCAAGGACGATGGCTTGGACAGTTATTGCATCATCTAGATCAAACACAAAACACTGATTTTTTTCTTTTCTTCTTCATATTTTCCGACTTAATAATAATCTAAAAGTCTATCTTATATTTTTTTGTGTAATTTAATTTTTTCTGTTTCCTTCTGCCACTGCTTGTAATTTCGAATCAAATCCGTAATTCAGTTTGCAAACCAAACGAAGTTTGAAGGACTCCATGGTCTGACAACCATACGAAGCCATCAGTATTCACCGCAAATATTTGTCTCATAAAATTCATGTCAGAGCAGGACAGGGTAAAGATGTTCAGATCTGTCTACATTCATGCGACTTTGCTTCATCTTCTCTTCATAGCAGATTGTCTTAAACGATAGAAGATATTGTCAGTCTCGCATCAGCCTTTCTTAACAAGACCCTATGAAATCAGCTTTCAGTTTATTTCATAATGTTCTTTTGGCTGTAAAATTTAATAAACTTTCATATGAGAAGTTATTCTGTTACCCAGATGTTGTTAGTCAAAACTTTGATTGCTACACAAGTGTTTCATAAGCAATACAGCATGTGAAATATTGCTGGGGGTTTTTCACTCAAACCTTTTACTAATAAAATGTGACCATTTTTTTTTTCTGTGATCTGACAGTAACCAAAAAAATATTTCCCTGCTAACTTAAAATAAAACAAAACAAAACAAAACAAAAAGCATCTTAAAGCAGCCCAAAATGGGTCTTTTTTTTTTTTTTTTTGAAATAGCTATTGTTTAATGTATGTTGTGTTATAAGTTGAGTAAAGGATACAAAGCTAGTAAAAACAAACGTTTGCTTTGAAATTAGCTTTGTTCTGTTGTGAATTCACGGAAAATCGGCAAATGTGCAACAAGATGAACTGTAAGATGAGAAAGTGAATGCTACCGTCATGACAGCTAGCAAATGTTAGCATATTGTGAGTGCCTTGTTCCGCTAAGAACTGTCATGCTAATTAGCTAATTAAATGTAATCCTTACAAAAGTTCAGTCACACAACAGGGGCCTCAAATGCCAGAGATCTCTTCATCTCTATGCATACTTATTCATTTTTAAAACCGTGTTGACTGAACATCTGAAGACATAAAAAGGAGAGAAAGACTTTCCAACAATGGAGGATAAACAAGGTTGGTTGAAATCAGCCCAAGAGAAAAACTCGCCTCTAGGGGTCACTTTCTCCTATTGACTTTGGCAGTCTTGCATTGTGAACCGCATATGTGCCAGTTGTATGTGCAGGCAATGAATACATGTGTAGTCAAGCAACATACAACCCCGTTTAGTCAGTTTGTTGTTAAATTATTTGTTTTTAGTGTCTAAGGATGTAATGTTAGGTGTAATTTACCAGCCCATAAAACTCTTTTATTTGCAGACATGGCTTTTCTGACATTGGTGAACATCAAATAGGGACAGTACCATATCATTTACTGCAAATATTAGAGTTTTTTTATCAATCAATATTGAATATATCAGCATTTTTTGTATTGATCATATCAATCTACATTGGATATGACAATTTTATGTTTTTTTTATTCTTCTTAATTGTATCGTTTTTTTAATCATGATTTTGTTTTATTATTATTATTTATTTGATTTATTTGTATTAGTCCATATTGGATGATTTATTGTACATTTCCATTTTGCACTTCCATGTAAATTTCTATTTTTACATAGAGATTACCTCTGCCTTCATCTAACAATCCTTAATCTATAGGCTATAAACTGTCATTTATTACATGTACCACTGTTAAATGTAACCTTCAAATGCAAATCTCAAAAAGAATATGAATTTTTTCATACATAATAACGCTGATGATCAAATTCACCTGTAATATTCAAATGATAAATGTTTTAAAAATGATTTACTTTTTTAAATATATTAAACAAAATAGTGTAGTATTTGTCGATTATTTGTCGATTATTGTCTATAGCATGAAAATAACTAATGGCTTATCATTATTGGAGAGAAGTTCATGCATCCCTACAATTAAGCGCATACATATGCATATGTTTAACCATTCAGGATCACACATGGGGGATCACATATTTTGAATCCATTGCAGGCAGATGCTTTATACATATTGTGCACACATATGTAGGGCAGATCTTGCCCTATTGTCAAACACAACAAAGCCTGTGGAAAGCAAAGATGATCCTAATTGAATAATAATATTAGTCATCATGAAGATTACGATAATGGACCTCTGGACTGCAAACCCTTGTGTTGGCAAACAATACATTTCACTTTCATTCAGTGTTCCGTTCCTCAAGCGTCATGTGAAAAATCCAGATGTGACCGTTGCTGTCACCCCTGGATGGCTCATGACCTCAAATTTATATCCAGCTCGTACTCGCAGCTGCAGCACTTCAAAACTTTCCCTCCTCCAGCTGGCAAGCTTTGCATTGATGAACTCCATCGTGGGACAAAAACGTGAAGGAAAAGCTCCGCAGCTACCACAGACAAGAGCGTTTGAATCTATTTTAATAACGCCCATTACTCCCCCATCTCCATCATTAATACATGAGAGGATTTTCTCGGATCTTTCATGAAAGTCAAAGCAGCCAAGGTTTGCTGTTGCGCAGAGCAGACCACAAAGGGGAAATTTCCCCTTGTGGATGTCAGTCGGAAAAGGGGTATTTAAATAGCAATACACATAATAGTTCTGAATCAATACAAGTCATCAATATAAGTTGGATTTGTTTTAATTTATGTGAGCGCTTACGGATGAACCTCAGGGAGTTCCGTTGGCTCCACCACCAGCCCTAAACCCAATTGTTATTTTGGTCTTTCCTCTCATCGTATACTCCTACAAATAAAAATAAGAAATCAATGTACGCTGCAATTTTTACGGCACTGATTTAAGTGGCGGTGGCAGGCCAAATCCAATAGTGCCACTAAAGCTGACAAGCTTGACATGTGCCTTGCCATGCTACCCCTCAATTATGCAGGACCCAATGTTTCCTTGCCTTTTAATTGAATCACACCGTCTCAAACTTGTTATTTTTAATTTGTTGCATTTGATTTCTGACACCAGTGCCAGGGTGGCATGAATTATGCAGAGGGGGACCTTAATTGTGGATCTTATTAGAACGAAACTAATTGTGAATGATTAAAAAGTGAATCAGAGGAGGTTTTAGCCTTATGTAAGTTTTTGTGTCTGCCAAAAATTACTTGGGCTCGTTTGTTGTCAGTGCTGTACATGTTTTGGTGGCATATGTCAAAGCGCTTAATGGTCTTGTAGAGAATGGTCTGATCTCTGTGCGGAGAGCAAGTTGTGTTATGATTTTTCAGATGGGGGCCCGCTGCTGTAAAAAAAGCACAATAACAGACATCTGACTCTTTTTCAACTAGAGAAGAGCTCATATGAAAAGAATTGTGCGTAATTCACTTTTTTTTGGCTAGTGCACCATGATAGTTAAGTTTTATTGATCTTTTCTCTTGAGTTTTGGACAGGCCTTCTTTGGGATTATTTGACCGGTTTGTTACATGGAAAGTAACTTTCAATATTAGGCTGAGGTTGACAGTGAACAGACATTACTCTGCATTTTAAGAGCTTTTGAATCCCAGACAGTCATAATTCCCTTTAATGGAATACATGAAATCCACCCCATTAAAATGCACATCTTATGTGTTAGTAAGTATCTATGCCACAGAAATTGTGTTAAATCAGTGGACAAATGTATGTGCATGATCAAAATTAAAAATTTTAATGCATGAATAATAGGATTCATGTGAGGTTTTATATTCTGAATATTAATATAGATATGTTATGAAAGTGATTTTTATATAATCACCTCTCTTTATCAATTCAAGAAGGAATTGCTAAATTTAGCCTTTGGGCACAATGGAGGTACCTGGTTGTAAAGTACATTTCTTTGAAACATGCATCACTTTGGAGGAATCTGGAAATCATTTCTCCCTCTGCACTTGCTTTAGTTTCATGAATGCTCAATCAATTCAACAGGACAGCTTAACTTTTCTTCTTTTTTTCCTCCCATAACCACAACCGTTTAAAGTCCCACAGGCACTTACCGATTGAATTCAAACTCTATTCTGACAAAGCCTTGAGATTTCACCTTTGGGGGGGCAGTTGAGATAGAAAATCCCCAAAGTAAGTGAAATTCGTCTTTTTGATGATCTAAATGGTTGAAGGGGCCACAGCACTGGCAGTTCATGTCTGTATGTCCATATGGGTTACACATCATTTGCTGGACTATAAATTGTGCCAAGCTGCCTGCCCTTTAAATCCATTAATATTTCTGGTGTTACATATGAAGACCACCTATATTTAAAAGGCAGTAGTATAGCACCTAAATATTATAATGTGTAATGTTATTGTACATACACCACTTTATAATCTTTATACATAAATAAATGTAATATGTAATTTTTTCTGTAAGCAAAGGTGAATTCACTTGCTAAAATGACACCCTGTGTATATTACACTAATATCATTGAGCCTTTCGAGAACATTCTTCCTCTGTAGTGTAATCATCTGTGTATATACTGAGGAGACGAGGCAGGGTAGATAGATCTCACAGCGTTTCTAAAATCCACCTGTCAGGTAATGTTGTTTGGCCTGAGACTAAAAAGCTTTCCTAATCCTGTATGCATGATAAGTACAGCGTGACAAGCCCTGCCAATTTAAGAAGTCCATCTTAGCATAAAAGTCCCTTCCAATAAGGTCGCCTTGCCTGGCACCATCCATATGATGAAGTAGCTCACTAAATTTCAAGAGCATCTCTGGAATGGTAGCAGATTCTTGTCCACTGAAATGACAATTAGAGTCACTTTCTACACAAGTTAGGTTTGATGTCTCCTGTCAGCTGCAGGGAGAGGGATATGTCCTGAGACAGAGACTAATCTGGCTCAGGCTCTGATTGCATTGCCCCCTCATGATCCACTCATTGACCACTCCAAACGTGGGGACAGGAGATGGACGTTTCGGGGATGGGTGAAAGGAGTTGGGGAGGAGGAGGACCGAATAGTCCTCTGGCTGACTTCACGTGTCTTTATGTTGTCTAAAATGGATCTGTCACTGAGCAGACGTATTTTGCTCTTTTCACTTTTTCTGCACATGCTGGCTTTCTCTCATCAATAAAATTGCCTGTCAGTCGATTAATAGATTTCATATTTCAGTCATGGTTAATCTCATCTTTTTTATGTAGTTAACTCATTCAGTCCAAATAATACAAAAATAATGTGTACAGTATGTGTTGTTTTTGGCAACTTGCATGAATGTCATTCCTAGTGCTATATATGTCATACTGTACCCTTGACAGAAATAGATTGAGTCAGCACCCTATATTTGTCTCAATTGTACAAAAACATAGATTATGTTTTTATAAAACTGCATCAAACTAATTAAAATCTTCAATGATAAAAAATAACTTTCCCCACACTTTATGGACTTAAAGGTACACTATGTAACTTTTGGCCATCTAGTGGTTAAAAAAACAAAACTGCATGCATTTTGCAGAAGAACATTACTTTGGTTGTTCTCTGGCTTTGCGTGACTGTGCAGATGAATATGGTTATCCTACTGCTCATAAAACATTCACTACTAGGCTTAAGAGATATAACCAGTTTAGATGGAAAGGATCTCAAGCTGACTAGCTGAAGGCATTACTGTTGCTATACCCATTAATAGACCTGGTACTTCCTTGAAAATAAATTCCAGCTAGGCATGTGATGGTATCAAATTTTCATGTTGCGATAATTGCTGAAGCTTTTATCACGGTATACGGTATTATCACGATATTGAAATAAGATGCAAAAAAGTGTTGGCATACTATAACAGGTTTAAGAACTCTTTGTCTTATAACAAAAAGAACTCTGAACATTTAAATACAATAAAACAATACACACACAAAAAAAAATAAAGTAAAATGTTTCAAACAGATTAAAGTGCAAAAGAATTATAAAGAACAACAGGTAACACTTTATAATAAGGTCTCATTATTTAACATTAATTAATGCATTAACTAAGATTAAGAATGTTTTGTTACAGAAGGTATTATTTTTTGTTAATGTTAGTTAAAAAATACTGATCATTGTTAGTTTTAGCTTAGGTCCATTAAATAGTTACAACTTTTTAGTAATTTTATTAAACTTTAACTAAGAAATTAACATTAACTAGGATTAATAAATGCTTATGTGTTTTTTTTTTAAATGCTTATGTATTTTTTAAATGTAAAAGTATTTTTCATTGTCAGTTTGGTAATAATGAATTAACATGTTAACTAATGAAGCCTTATGTCACTAAGTGTAACTGAACAATAACAAATAATCACAACATTTTCAAGCATGTTGTAGTCCAGATTAAAATATAAAAATGTTTAAGTTTGAAAATAAATAGCCTTTTAAGTCTTTAAGTATTTGGTGCTATAATGAACAACATAGAGTACCTCAGGGATGACGTGTTTTTGCAGGCCAACCCGGAAGTTAGCGGCGCACGGGTTCCCTCGATCGAAAACCTACGCATTTTTCCCATAGACTTTTGGAAAATCGCAAAAAATAAGCTCTGTGTTTAACAAAGGGTTATGACACTTACACGTTTTGTCTATCAAGATAATCTTTACAAGTTAACACAACATTTATACATTTTGAAGCCTAAATAAAGATATAAAAGATATAAAAAGCTAACAGTAGGCTATAAACGGACTACAACACAGCATGGTCGCGGATCAACGTCAATACCACCAAGCATCCTCAAACTTTATTTAAAAAACAACTTTATTTAAAAACATGCTCGCTGATTATGATCTGCGCTGTGTATGAATACTTGTCCACTTTTTCATGAGAAATGCTGTCCAAATGTCCTGTTTGTCATGATGACGTCTGGTTTAAAAAATCACAAGCGTGTTATAACTGGTGTGTTTTATGTCATAGATCAAAACGTGAAAATATTTAGAGGCTTTGTTAAACATAGACCTTATTTCAGGCAATTTAGCAAAAACCCATTCAAAAAACCCATTGACTTCGGGGCGATGGAACCGGAAGTCCTAAAATGCTAACTCGCTTCTGGGTTTTGCCTACAAAAACACGTCATCCCTGAGGTACTCTATTGCGAATATAAAAAAAAAAAAAAAAAAATGGCTGTTGATTTGTTTACAGGGTTTCCGGGGTAACTGCAGAATTTCTGCTGTTCCATCAGCGCCCTCTGCTGTCATAGAGTGAACGTGCACTTTCATTCAGTGCATCTCCTTCCCTCGTTCCGCCATGTGCTTCTCATGCACGTTGGGCTTGTTTACATTTGAGTGCGCGTGTCCGCAGCATACAGCGGTGTTGTGCATTTTATACGGTTGATGGGGAAAGTATTCTTAAAATGTATTATAAAAATTGAAATAATTCATAATAAATAATTATTCACGGTATTTTGAAGTGCCCGCGATAACAATTTTGAACATATTCATTATCGTGATATATCATATTACCGAATATCGGCACATGTCTAATTCCAGCACAGCTCTACGTCAACCATAATGAAATGAACCTTCGCAATAGACCATGCTTTACAATAAGCTCTGTTAGAGAGCTACATATGGCAATTTATCTGTTAAAATAAAATGCCATACTCACCTGTTGAGTAATAAAAATGCCACTTTATTACTCGCTTTTACAACATTTCAAATCCCTCAATTCTCACCATCTCCACAAATCCAATGTTGATTCATGTTTTATTACGAGCTCTGTCGTGTTCTTTTTTGCCAGCAGATTCTCCACTGTTCTGCGTTGTTTTTTTGTTTATTTTAAACAAGTGATTCCCCAGAGGTTTGAGTTTTAGGGTGTACTCACACTAGGCACGGTTGCCTTAAACCGAGCCCGAGCGTGATTGTCCCCCCTCCCCACTCCCCCGCTGGCCTGCATTCACATTGCGCTTAAAGGGATAGCTCACCCAAAAATGAAAATTCTGTCATCATTTACTCACCCTCAAGTTGTTCCAAATCTGTATAAATTTCTTTGTTCTGTTGAACACAAAGGAAGATATTTTGAAGAATGTGGGAAACTGAACAGTTTTGGGGCACCACTGACTTCCATAGTATTTTTTTTTTCCTACTATAGAAGTCAATGGTGCCCCAAAGCAGCCTGGTTACAAACATTCTTCAAAATATCTTCCTTTGTGTTCAGCAGAACAAAGAAATTTATACAGATTTCGAACAACTTGAGGGTGAGTAAATGATGACAGAATTTTCCTTTTTTGGTGAACTATCCCTTTAACATTCCAGGCCGGAGCACGCTTATGTCATATACGATGCAACTTTTTGAATGGAAGAAAACAGGAAGAAATGCACTTTCGCTAAGATACTACCTAATATAGGCTATTTATAATTTGTCGCGCACGCATTTTCAATAGCACGTGGAGGAATTTGCAGCTTTACTCGCAAACTACAATTCCTGTTCATCAATATGGTGAGAATCAGAACCATTATAAACCCAAATACACTCTAATTTATTACATGAATTGATCAATGTACTATCAGAGTAGTAATAAAGATGTTTGCCGTCATAATGATGACAGCAGAAATAGAACGGGGCATCAGTTTACTGTCGGGGATTTGTCGTGTTGCGCCGCATCCAGTAACCACATCACTGATTGAACATCAATGGGTTCTATTTGATTTTGTCGCGTCTGCTCGCGCCTGGTTTAGACACATTGTTTTGGTATTGTGAATTTAAAGTATATACATCATCTGCTTTGTTTACCTGGCACTAGCAGTCCTTTCACAAATTTGTCCATACTCAGTAGAACCATGCATCATTCCTTTATTTCTACATGGTTCCCTGCATTTCTGATTCTTCAATCGGGCCATCTATTGGTCTGTTTTTGCACGACAACAACTGCTACAACTGATAACAGAATGCTCAAGGGAGTATTGCAAGTCATTTTGAGATAATAAAAATATGTCAGATTAATATTTTGTGTTCAATTATTTACTTATCTGGCAAGTAGCTGCATAAGAAGCAGGATAATTACAGTGTAGTCTTGTATCACCCTGCAGAGGTTTCTTTTGCATAATAATGTGCTGACTGTGCACTATCCCTCAGCCTTGCCACGCCCCCTTTTCATAACCTTGCGCCCTCCCAGGAGTCACGGTTTGGGAACCACTGCCTTAGTGAATCAGGGTAAGACAAAAACATGTTTTGGAAGAAGGACTGATGATGTATTGACTCATTTAAATTTAATTAATTTTGAACAAAAAAAGTACCTTGCGTACCTATAAGATTGCTTGTGTACAGATGTTTTTTGGCGTTGACCCGAAGTTCTTTGCTGTTTTTCACATTAACATTTCTTCCCCCCCAAAAAAAGTTGTGCTTTGGTGAAAATTAAATTCCGCCATACGAAGTGCAAATTACTTTACAGTACTTTCATCATTTATGAACGATAAATTAATTAACTGTTTTAACAAAAGAAATGACTCCATTAAACGTGGTGTGAATGAGTTCTTCCTCGGCAACGGAACTCCTTCCTCCTGTAACATAAAACCTTTGGCTTCAGTAAAATGTGTGACAGGAAATGTTCCATTTCTGAAATAACGCTTCATTGTAGCAACTAAAAAAATCACTTCATTTTCTCTCACTTGTATGATTTTTCCGCTGACAGTAAAGTCACCGCACGTCAGTCCACAGTCAGGCAGCAACATTTGTAAATGCCTCACTGATATCTAATGTGGTTTTGTGGCAAGATGATCGGTAAACACCTATCTGAAACGCTTGTGATTTGACTGATGTGGCTCTGAAGAAGAGGTGAAATGTAAACAGTTGCTGTTTGGAGTGTCTTGGCCTGGTTTATTCCTGTTCTTAGTTATCAGAGCGGTTCAGTAATTGCTGTCAGTTAGAGGCATAAAGGCAGTGGTTTGCAGGTGTATCTTTGCGTATCCTCTCGGATGTGGCTTTCCCCCTTGCCTCCTGAGACTCCCCTCATCCTCGCCATCGTTGTTTACCTCATATTGTCAACAGCGAACACGTTGAGGAAAAAATTAAAGGGGGCCTACCAGACGCAGCACAACAGGCACTATAATTGAAGAGATTACCCTCTGTACGCCAGCAGTGATTTGGGTGTGAACAAGGCGCCAAGAACACAGCTTGTTTTTTTTTTCCAGGAAAAATAGAAGAAAGGGTTTGACATTCAAATTTTTTTACTGTGCCACCTGCTTTTCTCCTTTCATGGAACCGAACAGCCACAAATTATTGTCATTTCATTTGGAGCTGTGTGTGGCACAAGAGCACAATTTATGCATTACTGATTATCTCTGTTCAAAATAACTTATTTTAAAAGCACAATCCATGTTGTTTATAATGATGTCGCAGTATAGACCAGTAATTTTGATCTTTCTAGGGCAAATTCACTTAACATTTGTGACACTTTGTCACAAATCCATCATTACCAGGCAATGAATGTGATGAACATTCATTCATGTCTCATTTGTAAGCAATATACTATAAATAACTGTAAAATTTATATCTCTGAAATGGCTTGCACAATGAAATTTTTTTTATTGGAATTTTATTTAAAATGAATGTTTTCTATTCATCACATTTTCTGTTCGTCACGGCAGCAGTAATTTATCAAATTATGATTAATTGATGAAAAGAAGCAGCATTATTGCCAGAGATAATGACTTTCACTTTCAGCATTTTAAAGAGTTAAAGGAAAAGTTCACCCAAAATTGAAAATCCTGTCATCAACTCATGTCTTTTGAAACCTGTATGGCTTTTTTTTTTTCTTTTGCTGAATACAAAAGAAGATATTTTGAAAAATATCTTTAAAATATCTTGTGTTCCACAGAAGAAAATCAGTCATACAGGTTGGAAACAACTAACTGGTGTGTAAATGCAGACAGAATTTTAATTTTTAAATCTCTTTAATTCAGGTGTCTATATCACGGTGCTACAATATGTCAGATTGTGATAGTCTGCAGAACCAAGAATGAGTAGTTTGCAAATTGTGTTCAGCAAATATTTTACGTGCATGTTTGTGCCTGATTTGCATATGAACGGAGACATAATGCACAAAAAAACAACAAAACTAACAGCATGCACAATTCATTAAGTGCTTTCCCCCTTCTATGTTTTTTGTGTGCTCTACATGCGTATACACATGTGCATGGGGTTGTATACGATATCAGGGAGGGATTTTAAGGTTAAGAGTCCCCGAATGAGTAAGGTCACTTCTCAAACACACGGCTTACCTGCTGGCTGAGATCTGTTTAATTTGTCCCTTATTGGCAAACGTAAAAGTCATTCAAAACTGGCGCTGACTAGAGCCAAATCCCGCCTCTAGGCTCAAAGCTCCAGGAAATTGCTCGCATTAGGCAGATATATTGGTGTGAAAAGATCCTGTGACACTAACATTGAACCTGTTAACATCTTCAAGACATTTTCTTGATTCTTGTTGTTTTGCAGCGGCAAAGCACTGGACAAGCACAAACCGACAAAATATGGAAGTTTTTTTTATTATTATTGCAAAAACAATGGGATTTTAACATGTCTGTACTACAGCCAAAGTGCAATGTACTGTACAGCAACTCCGTTATGGTGCACTAAAGGTCTGGGCTGCAGTCACTGACAAAAATATGATGTGTGATGTCTATGAGTGATGGTGGACCTGTTTTTGTAATGCTTCTCAGTGTTGGATCTATTTGAGCTGGACTCGGTTTTTATTATTTGGCTTGCCATATCTCCATGTAGAGATAGATATATCTCCCAGTGGCCTTAATTTTTGTCAATTTCCTCATGTAAATAATACTAGCCATTGATAAAAGTCTTCATTGGAACAGTTTTTCCTCTCTTCCTGTTAAAGCTATTTCCTTCGTTCACATTTAATAGAGTAAATAACCCCAACGGCATGATGAATCTTTAACGATTTGAGGTGAAATTATCTAAATGAGTTTAATGATATTTGGCTTTTTACGTGTAAGCCTGGCCTTCTCGCAAATCTCAAGGAGTGAATGAATAAGCATGTGTTTTGCATGTGTTTGTACAGCAAAACAAAACACATTTTCTTCTGGTCTGGCAAGTGTGAAACAATTTTAAAAAGATTTGATGTTTACGCACTTTTATATGAAAACGAAACCCCAAACACATTCAAAGAGCAACCAAAGTTACATTGCAGCATTTTATAGAGTAGATATAAAAACATTATTAGATTTAAATTAGTTGCCTGAAATTAGTTTTTTAATCCAATTTCGATGTAGCTTTTTTGTGTGGGGGGGGGGGCACATTTTCCAGGTTTCTGAGTTTTTTTGTTGTTGTTGTTGTTGTTGTTTTAGGGATTGTCCAGCTTATTTTGTAAAATCTCTAAAAGCAGGCTGTGAGGAAGACATCCATTTGATAAGATTGGATTTCATGCATTTGAAAATATTTAAATTGTTAAGTGCTGATCTCTACTTACATTAATGAGGGTCTAGAGAAATTTTGACCTTGCGGTGTGCGTAAATCAATATGAAGTTGATAAGCCAAGTTCATTGCTGCCTAACATAAAACAAACCTGATTTGTTTACTTACCTAAGCCTGGGTATGTCAGGCCCATTATGAAATGATTTATAGACCACCATCCAATGAAATTGTTTAAAGTAGATTAGGTTCAGGGAACGATCAGCACTAATATGACAAGCTGATGCCACATGACAGGTAACCAAGCAAACAAGTTCCTGAAATTCAGATTGAATTAGAATCCTAATAATCCTGCGGGGAGTCCCAGATTCAATCAGAGAGTCTGGGGAAGGGGTGTGAACTCCACGCCCCTAAATAAGCACACGCATACACACACACACACACACACACACACATACACACACACAAACATGCCAAACACAATAGGTGACAGGAGTTTGTGTACGTGTATTCACCCAAGTTTACATGATCATAAATCATGGGCTTGCATCCTAATATTCTATAAAATGTTCGTACTAGTTTCCTAATGTCTTTGTTTGCTTTCTTAAATTTTATATTACCTTCAATAAAACAGATATTTAAAACTTTAAGCAAAACGCTTGCCCTTTATTTTGTCTGATATGCCAAAAATAGGAAACGTAATGCACAACAGAATGAGTGCCGCTCTCTGAAATTCTGTACTAAAGGCATTTATTGACCCGTACCTAATAAAAGCACAGGCTCACATCACAATGATAAAGGGCTTCTGCAATAAAGTAAATATTATCTTTCAACAAAGTGAATTTATGCACCACTAAGAACACATTTAGACTAGTTAAAAAAGTTAAATCTTCAATTCAGTAATGTCCTTATGAGTGTTTACATATTTTCGTAGTTTTGGTTTTTACTGAAATTTCCTCTTTATTTGAAAATAATGAATATAAATGAGTATTGTTCCCTCTGTTCCTAGGCACATTAAAGAGATTGTCTGCATATTAGAATATTAATGTGTAAAGTAAGGAAGGTGCATTGTCTGGACATTTGAATATGCATGATGAATATTACATTGTTGCAGCAACAAATTCCAATTGTGAGGGCTGAGAACAAATCTATTATGTATTAGGATAAACTTTTTCGCAAAGCAAATATATATTAAAAAAATAATGCTAACATTTTTGGCGAAATTTGAAAAGCGCCTTACTTTCATACAATGCAGAGGTGCATTTTTTTTTCTTTACTAAAAATACATTATTTGCACTTGTTATCATTACCCATGATTTAGCAGTCATCTAGCAGTGTTCATAAAAATATTTTTAAATTTATTTGTGATTTTTATGTATTTAATCACCCACTGTGTTGACAGAAAATGGACATGAGGAGTCATTTTGTGCTTGTTAATCATTCCTAATTTTGGAAACCAACTCATAACTAGATGTTATGTCTTTGTTTTTTATAGCTTCCGTATCCTCACTTGTGTTTTTCCATCTGCGTTTCCTCTAGGCTTGCTCTTTTGCTGTGAAGAATGTTGCTTTGCATGAAAAGGAGGATGAGTGTGTTTCAGATCAGGCCCTAATTAGGGTCCCCAGCGTCAGTCCGGCGCGTCTAATGAGAGGTTTGTGACAGAGCAGCGGCCTGGTGATCGCAGCCACGTTCTGATGGAAAGAATTATAGGACCGGTGATCCCCAACGCAGCACGTTCCACACCTGCAAATCCCTTACGAATGCCCTCCTCTGCTTTTGATGTGCTATTCTTTTCATGTCTTTAACTCCGGCGACATCAAGAACCGATATCCCGTTGCAACTGAAGCAGAGGGGTGCGGGGGTAATCATCTATTATACGTTTTAATCATGCTAATTAATTGATAATAGAGCCAGTAATTAACAACGGGGTGTGTAGTGTTTGTACGATCAGTTGTAGATTACAGGAATTCGTTTGGGAAGGCAAAGTTGAACAATACGGTGGCAATCACGGCACTTAATTTTCCCGCTCATGCTTTAACGACCCTGGCACATCAATGTGTTTCAGATATCCACATGCGTACGGGGCAGGCATTTATCTTGGGAAGAACAAAAACTTTCCTAGACCTGCTCGTGAATAAGGCGCAATAGGATGCAGTGGGAGTCTGCAGCTCTTGATGTGACTGGGAAGTCGATTATGGCTACAGGGAGCAAGAGTGAGTTACAGTTCCCCTCTGCAGGAAATTAGCCCGTTATCAATTATCAATTAGACTGCCATGTGATTTACAGCCTTTAAGCAGGTGGTAGTTTTTTTCCTCCCTTATACTTTTTTCACCTGTTATCTATTTTTATGAACACTCACATGCTTTCATCCACCGAGCGCTCAATCTGCCAGCACATGTGGAGAACATTGACTCTTTTTCTTGTTTAACTATGCTTTGTTCCAGCACTGAAGCCCTTTTCTCTTTTTGTCTTCCCTGTAGCTTTAAGATATTTGGTGTTCTTGCAGTGGAAGGATAGGTCAGTGAGTCAGAACAGTGTAGCAGTAAATCACACAAAGGAAAAATGCCTTGCTAAAATTAACAAATGCTGGGCCATCCTGCTTGCTTACTATAAATGATAGAATATAGATTTTTTTTAAAAAAGAGAGAGAGAAAGAGAGAGAGAGAACAATGTACTGTATTAAGGAAAATAAAACTGTTATGTCATCAGAAACATCTGATATTTATAATATTTAAATAAAATATAATTTGCTTCTTGCTTTCGATTAATAGGGCACAAAATTCTGAACTTTTTTTCTTTCAGTAAAGTAGATGCATAACCTTAACCAAAAAATACTGCTAGTCCATTTCATAAGTTCAAACTGAATATTATTTTTATATTTTTATGTTATTATAATATCATTATATTAAATACTACTGTAAATATTATCATTGAATATTGTTGCAACCCTGTTACCAAATCTTTAGAGTGTTTAAAAATGAAATAAACATAAAAATTTAACTAGCAAAATGTTAAAAAAAAACAAAAAAAAAAAACAACGCTTTGCTTAATTTAACAGCTTAATTAAACTACAAAAAAACTACAAATATTAATTTGTAGTTTTTGGCAATTATTATTATTACATTAACTTTCAGTAATCGAATTTAGTGGTTTAGCTTGTGAAATGCGATCACCACTTCAGTTTGTGTAAAAATTGAAAAAATTTAATGAGATAATTTATTTTTCTTTCCTCCATGCTGCATCCTGTGCTGAAAGTCAACAGAGTTGTGTACATTATGTAGGATACAGTCAAATCTTGTCATTGGTCATTAAGATTATTTTATAATTATTAAAAATGTAGAGAAACAGCTAAACATTGTTTTAGTCATTGAAGTTAGTTAATAATAATAATAATTAAAATAGTTTGTAATGCAGATTTTAGTAAATCACTAGATCAGTTGTTGGATAAGCCTGTATGTATCCAGCTATGATTGTACAGTATATGGAATGCTAACAGTAATATTCACGGTTTGCCCAATATTTTTACTTATTTTATAGTTGATGTTACCATTTGAGCATGCTTTTAATTAAGCATTTGAACAAACTTTGCCAGTGTGTTGCATTGTCTATTTGATGGCCAATATTTAATCTTTTAGAAATATACATTCAACCACTAGTGGGCCACCATCCTTTTTGAGAGATGAAAAGGGATGTTTCCAATGTATATATTGATTTATTTTTTGGATATTTCATGCAAATGATTCAAGAAGATCAGTGCAAAGTGAAGGGTGGGATGTGGTGATAACTGACTTTTTTTTTTTTTTGACACTTTTCAGAAAATTGGATGTGTATGACCTTTTAAGATTTGTAGTGATTTATGTCTGATTACGCTGCTCATGAGTATGAGAACCACATTAAAGACATCCAATTGTGAATATTGCCGACTTCAGCAGTGGATTTTAGAGTTTTCCACAGTAATTGTGGTCATTTGAATAATGACGTTGTGGATAACTCATAAAAAGTCTTGTACCATCTTTGGTTCAATTTCTTTGACCTTGTGTTTTGTTAGTGTATGTTTTGGCACATTTGATTTTACAGTTAATAAATTGCTCCTGAAAGTGATAAAACAATGATTTTTTTTTTTTCTGAGTAACATGGTCTGATGCACCATGATGCCTTTTGGCTGAGAGCAGAGGGTAGCACTTGGGCACTCATTAACAGGCTGCCCACAGGCACAGATACCTGTCCCGCCAGCGCACTTGACACTCCCCTCAAACCTGTCTGTCTCCCGTCCATGTGCCCCCATCCTGTCTCATTACTTATTGATTTGTAAATCAATAACACCTTTCAGGCTGCCTGAGATGGAAGAGAAGAGAGAACTGCTCTTGCTGCCAGCTCAGAGAGAAACATACTGGAGGGTAAAAGCAAGCTACACCCTTTTACTTAAGTGAGTGGTGGCAGCAAATGGGATACATTTCACATTTAGATATATGACAGCGGCAACCAAGGAAAATATGATCCATTCAGTGATTGCACTCCTGTGTTGTGTCAGCGTTCCTGTTCTTAGAAGATGTTTCACCCAAAAATAGAAATTCTGCCATTATTTACTCGCTCTCATTTCATTTCAGTCCTGTATGATTTTTTTTTTCTTCAATAAAACACAAAAGAGGAAAAAATTGGAAGAATTGTACTAGTCGCTATATACAATAACAGTGAATGTGGGATTGAAGCATTAAAAAAAAAAAAAAAAAAAAAGTAAAAGCACCATCATAAAAGTGGTCAACTTGTAGACTGTATTCCAAGTTGTTCATGTTCATGAAATCAGTAGTAGTAGATTCCTGAATGAATCATTCTTTTGAGTCAGATCGTTTGAATCAGTTTAGATAAAATTATCCTGTTCCTCAAACAAAACTACCGTATGTCTTAAAAAAGATTTATAAAATATTTTGCAAGTCCTATTAATGGATTAATGGATTACTTTTATGTCTTTTTTAAGTTTTAAAGCTTCAGTTACCATTTATTGTAATTGTAATTTTCATTGAATTCAGTGCATTTTTCCATTTATGTTCCACTAAAGAAATAAAGTAATGTGTTTGCTTTTTTTTTTTTTTTTTTTTGTGAACTATTCCTTTAAGAGGTATTCAAATTACTTTTATGTGACTGTGCTGTTGGTAATGGTCAGTTTCAGAGATAAACCCAGAGGGGCCTGTCCAGATTCTCATTAGGTCAGGGCTTATTGTCACTGCTAACAGAAAAAAGGATTTGCTTGAAACAGCCAGGCACAGAACAAAAAGCTTCAGCCCAGGTCCCAATCAGCAGCTCATAAAGGAGCCAGCACAGGTCTTAATCAGTCAGTCCTTAATGGAGCCGCTCTTTAAAAGTATTATTAACCTCATCTGTCTAGATTAAGAACTAATAGCCCCCTTTCTGTGTATTGTCTTTGTAGCAGCTGGTAATGTACATATATATTAATCCACTCGCGCAGGCGAGATTGTGTGGCGCGGGGGAACAACGGTGCCCTTCACAAGTGAGGCAGACACAGGTTAGGAAGCCACTAATTAAATGTCAGACTTGACAGATTAAAATTATGAAATTTAAAATCAGCAAGTAGCTCTTTGTCATTGTCAAATTAAGCGGCCAGCATGATGAGGAGACGGGAATGGAAGACTTTAATGGATTGAAGGGGAATGTACTTTAGCAGCCCTGGATATGGTGAATAAAGATTTCCCTGCGCTCAAGGTAATGGGCTGCACGTTCAATTCAGTATGCCGATAGGCTGTGGCACCAGAGCCATCTGTGCTGCCACGCTTTTCCTAGCCATGCAATTTAGCTGTTTTTCTTTGTAAACAACACACAAGCAGTTGAACACAAGCTCTGTTTTAAAACCTAGTGAGAGGCCTACAGCCTAATTAGGCGGCGCCACAGGAATGGCACTCACTATTGATTTTAAATAGGGTCTGATGTTAGCATGTTGCTTGGCTAATGGTGTGAAAAAAAAGCACATAAATATTGTTTATAATGATTTTGGTAGCACTTTATTTTACAGTACTGTTCCCCATGTACTTATTACAGTAATTGCAATAACTGGGTATTAACTAGGTACTAAACCTGAACCTACCCCTAAACCTAACCTTAACCCCTGTAGTTACCTTATATTACTCAGAATTTTCTTAAAATAAGTACACTTACTGTAAAATAAAGTGCAACCATGATTTTTTACACTTAACTATGTTTTGACTCTTCTCAATATTAAATAAAATGTTTGTTTCAGCCATCTTTTTCTTGAAGTTCTTTGCAGTGCCTGGAAGGAAGCATAATATTTTTGCTGACTTTGTAGGCAGTGCACTACAAAGGTATTTATTCACTTTTATTTATGGCCTTTTTGCTTTTAATTTAAAGTCGCTATGAAACTAAAGTAGTTTTATCATGTATTTACATCCAAGTGAAATGGATTATTGGGGAAAAACATGTAGGGCAAGGACTTGGTTCTATTGATTGGTTGTTGACTGGATGGTGGCGAATCTGAATGCAAGCTTGCAGTCAATTGTAAGAAAGGGGCGGGGTTCCCATTTAGTTTCGGACTAAATGATTGGAGAAGTCCGGCTTATATCACTAGAGAGAAGTCTGTCATTTCATCAAAAAATCGTGTTACATTTTGATTTTTTTTTTTTTTTTTTTTTTTAATATCTTGTAATTTTTAAAAACATGAAACTCATGCATGTATGAATCATTCATGATAATATCAATAACATGCAATTAGAAAATAGATAAAAATTATTTTCATTTCATGCAGACTTTAAAGGGTTCATTCACCCAAAAATGAAAATTCTGTCATTTATTGCTCACCCTCATGTCGTTCCACACCCGTAAGACCTTCGTTCATCTTCGAAACACAAAGTAAGATATTTCTGATGAAATCCGATGGCTCAGTGAGGCCTGCATTGCCAGCAAGATAATTAACACTTTCAAATGCCCAGAAAACCACTAAAGATATATTTAAAACAATTCATGTGACTACAGTGGTTCAACCTTAATGTTAAGTGACAAGAATACTTTTTGTGTGCCAAAAAAAAATAAAAAATAACGATTTTATTCAACAATATCTAGTGATGGGCGATTTCAAAACACTGCTTCATGAAGCTTCAAAGCTTTACGAATCTTTTGTTTCAAATCAGTGGTTCAGAGCGTGTATCAAACTGCCAAAATCACGCCCACCAGTGGTGAACCATTGAAATTTCAAAACACTTATGACGTAACAAAGCCTTGTTTACTGAAATCACAAATTACAATCGTTAAGAAATCACACACTTAACGATTGTAAGGCCGATTATGAATGCAATTTGATACTTACGACTGATCATGCCCAAACGCGCCGAGTCAGAGCCAGTTGCGTTCAGTCAGTGTTTACAGTCGGTGATTAAATGCAGTAAGTATTTAAATCTGCTTCAGTCGAAGGAAACAGTCTTTGTGTGTTGAGCTCAGTCTTAGAATGTTTTAGCTAGTCGTTAAGTGTGTCCCTGGCCTAAGCCATCAGATTTTATCAAAAATATCTTATTTTGTGTTCTGAAGATGAACGAAGGTCTTACCGGTGTGGAATGACATGAGGGTGAGTAATTAATGACAGAATTTTCATTTTTGGGTGAACTAACCTTTTAAGTGGAGGCAGTTCAAATTCAAACCATTTGTTCTAACCACTATGTCATGGTTCTGACACTAATACACCTGATTTCCCCCCCCCCCCCCCCCCCAATATGCCAACCAGATTTTCACATTCAATAATTAATTTTCAATCGCTTTCTTCAAATGCTGCTGACGTTTGGAAGCATTCTGTAAGCAAAGGCATTTGCTGATTCAGTTTTTAGTTAACTTTTATATCTCAGTGATAGTCAAATGCTTTTTGTGTTTTTAATGATCAAAGCAGCAAATTTGCTCTCAACATCCATATTGGTAGAGTTGCTGGTTCATAATTAACCTACTATCAGATCAATCCGATATGTGTAAGAGTGCATCACGGAGAACAGTCCGAGATTATAGGCCTAATGAATACTAACAGAACTTTTTCTGCAGTCAGAGGAAAAAAAACTCCTGCACAGCATTTCTAAATAAATAAACCAGCATTAAATTAGCCTGATTCCTCGTGCTTGCATTCAAGGTTCAAAGGCTCTGAGCTCAAATCAGGTCTAGATGTGTTTAGCTTCAGATGGGTTGAGAGCACAGCTTGCAATAAAGCAATGAACAAACCAAAGGCAGCATTAGAGCAGCAACACTCAACAAGGATCCAAAAACGATACTGATTAAAAGTGACAAGATCCAATTAAATTTAATTACACAAGCTGTATATTCATTTTAACTGACAATTTTTATTAGGGAGCCACACACACTTAAAGCAAGGAACTGAGGCTAAATTATATCAATGTAATACAGTTAGGTTATGCAGAATCCAGTGTGTCTAATTTGCTTTAATTGAGTTAGGGGCAAGAGGCCTGCAAAGGAGTTCAATAGTTTGAGGAAAAGATCACTGAGCCGAACGTCTCTTGGTTTGTCAGGCCAAATGTATTGAGGGAGATGATAAACATGACCATTCTCCTCCCTCTCTGTGATCCTTAAAATTAAACAATATTGTACCAACAAGACGTTTATATGTGAATTAGCACTGTTTTGATGGTCTAACCTTTTTGATTATGAAATGTGTAACAATCCTTGTTTTTGGAGTGCTGCTTTGCCAAGCGGTTCTTCAACATAGGCTTTGTGAAGCAGTGAAACTGTTAAGGTTGGACTGAAATGATCAGATCTCGCGGTAAAAAGTAAACCTTGAAAACAAAGACAAAAGGAACATCTGCAGTTTTCCAATGATGTAACCTTGTGAATGAAATGAGGAAATGTTCATGAGAATCATTTGTTTGATTCAAACTCCCATTGCATTTAAACAGAGCAGAGCTGTTTACAGTACATTTTGGGGTAAAATTCAACCTGTTCCATGCCCTTTAGAAGCAACTCGACAAAGTCTTTACCTTATACTCCATATCTAAATGTGACATGACACATGAGAGCTTCTGGTGTGCTTGAGTCCTTTGTAGAGGTGAGTGAGTGGCATAGTAACTGGTTAGCCTCGGGTGCTGTGCTTCATATATGTACCCAGCCTGTCTTGTGCACGGGGATGCTCAGTGACTTGCCCTGTGGTGCTATGCTGAGTTTTCAAAGCACACAGATCATTTGTTTTCCCTTTCCATGACATGTAGTTTAGCTCAGCTTTCTTCTGGATGTGTCACCGAGGCAGACTCCGGGCGTTTCCCCGGTCCGGTCTTTTTACCAAAGGAAAATGGGAAATTTTCGATGAAAGAATGAAATGGATATTTTTTGATGCTTACATTTGCTCAAATTTGTGAGTGCACTTTTTTTTTCTTTTTGCTTTAGTTTATTTGTTCTTTTTCTTTATTTAGTCAGGCAATTAATTTAGAGAATGAGATTCTAATTTTCAGTGACGGTCTGGCAAAATAAAAATGTTTTAAGGTTAAAATGTTAAAGGGGACCTATTATGCCCTTTTTTATGATGTAGTCTCTGGTGTCCCCAGAATGTGTCTGTGAAGTTTCAGCCCCACAGATCATTTACTATAGTATGTCCAATTTGCCCCTAATTGGGCGTGAGGAAAAAACATACTGTTTTTGTGTGTGTGTACCTTTAAATGCAAATGAGCTGCTGCTCCCCACCCCCTTTCCAGAAGAGGGCAAAGCCTTTGCAACTTGTGCTTCAGATACTCCGGCAACAACAAAACTGGAGAATCTCACACAGACAACATGTCCTTATGTGTCCTTATGTGTTTGAACCGGAGTCAGACACAGATGGAGAGACTCGGGAAGAATGCTTTTAGAATGCAAAATGATGGTTCTGAATGGTTAGTTAATGAATTTATGTAGTTGTTGTGGAGTTAACTTTATTCAACTTATCAATTAGCATGTTCCGTCATGATCATCTATAAATTGTTGTAAAGGTGCTCATGTGGGAACTGTAATAGGATGCCTACAGAGCCAGAGAATATACTGCATGGAGATAGCACCGGTTTTGTTTAATTACAGTTATAATTTATATAATCATCTTTAGCCACATTAGCTATACAGCATGCTAACAAGCACATTCAGAAACGCGATTTGGAAACATTCACAAAATATGAAGTGCGATACTTACTTCTTCTGGAAATGAAGTTTGAGCATGAACAGTTGGTATCAACCCATCTTTCAAAATCAACTTTTGTACAAATCCAGCGTTGAACTGACCCTCGTTTACGAAGCAGTCCGCCATAAAAGGATTTGCACAAACATATAAGACTTTGCCTAATACTTTGTCACATTTCCTTCATAAATGAAATTCATTCACTGTGACCTCAGTGACTCAGATGCCAGGAGTCTATGGAGATGCTTATGTTCATTGGCACATCCAAAAACAACATTTGTAATGTTTATGTGGCTCAGACATTATATAAATAGGTGCGAGGATATAAACATGGCGGACTATGTGTGGCTCACTCAGGGCGGGATCTATGCTAATAGGGCAGATCGCCACCAGTAAGGGGCGGGGCTTGACCCTACTGTGACGTTACAGTAGGGGGAAATCTGGAACACCATATTTTCAGATACCGTTTCTGATTTATGGAGATTATAAAAAAGGAGTGGGTGGATTTTTACCATTATATGCTGGATGTTTACACACACTGTGAACACATATCAGCCATGTATACACCATGTAAAAGTGAATTTTGCATAATATGTCCCCTTTAAGTCTTCAGTTCCACATGATCCTTCAGAAATCCTTCTAGTATGCTGATTTGGTGCTCAAGAAACATTTCATATCATTATCACTGTTTAAAAAACAGTTTATCCTGCTGTTTAATATTTTTGTTGAAACCGTGATACACTGTTTTCTGGATTTTTTTGATGAATAGAAAGTGTAAAGATGAAAAGAACAGCATTTCAAGTCGTCACCTTTATTTATATAGCACTTTATACAATAGAGATTGTTTCAAAGCAGCTTTACAGTGATAAACAGGAAAATAATGATTCAATGATGCAAACAGAATTCAATTCTGCTGTAAAGCAACTCTAAAAGACAATATAAACAGTCATTATTCAGCAGTTCAGTCAGTTCAGTGTTGATTCAGTTTGATTCAATAACTGTGTAAAGTTCATCAATTATTGAATGAGTTTAATTCATCTATAAAGCAGCTCTGCTGAAAACAGTGATGTAATCATCCAGCTCAGTTCAGTTCTAACCCAATAGTGTCAGTACATTCAAGTCAATGGGCCAAGCCAAAAGGCGACAATGGCAAGGAAGGAACCCACTTGCCACTTGATAGAAATGTAGAAAAAACAGGCTCAGTCAGGTGGCTAGTTCTCCTCTGTCCAGACGAACGAACATGGTGTGGTTTAATTCCAGGCTGCATCACAAGTCAGGCAAGTCATTTAGAAGCATTAAAATGTAAAAGTATTAATTTCTTTTCAAAATAGTTTTTTGTTTTTTCCTAAACTTTTGAGTGGTTAGTGCAAATGTTTCATAAAGAACAGTGGTTTTCAGTGTATGCGGTTAATGGTAATATAAAAAAAATGATATTATAAATATCATTATCTTATATAAATATCAATAAATATAAAAAATATTAATTTTTGATTTTCTTTATTTACCTCTGTATGATAAACAATTTTGATACCATGTTACTTGATGTCCATTGTAAAATCTGGGTTCTTAAAGCTAAACTGGTTGAGAAGCACTGATGTGGAACATTGAGGTATCTGTCTGTGTGTGTGTGTGTGTGTGTGTGTGTGTGTAGAGGAAGATTGAGAAAGAAATAGTGTACGAGGTGGTAATGATGTCCTCAAGTTGTTAAATGCAATGGTCTGTGTCCTGTTCACCCGGCATGCTGTTGCTCTCCCATCTGTGCAGGGAGCCACATCTGCTCCCGAGGTCATAGAGGTCAGCAGTGACACCAGATTTAACTGTTATTTACTCTGAGTCCCCGACAAGACACATACAGCCCGCGCCCACTCAACTGATGTATGTTAAATGTGCTCCAAATTACCAGTGTGTTGGATCTATTGATGGGCCATTCGAGCCTGTCAGCCTGTCTCTATCAGCCTCTCAGTTATCCCCCTCCTCTCTTTCCCCCGTTCGTTCCATCCTTCATCTATCCCTCACTCCCTCTCTCTCTCTCTCTCTCCAGGCCCCACCGCAGCCCAGGCTGAGCACCTTGCTCTGAATGGGAAATGAGGGCTTCGACAGATACATGCACCTCTGGAACCTGTTGGGTGTTCAGACACATGTCTTGCCCATCTCATTTTGAACAGGTTAAAAGACCAAGTCAAGCGCAATTATACTGCGCCAGCATCTTCAACAAGGCCTTGCAAGAGACGTTGTTTATTATGTTCTGATTTACTCTCTTGTGTGATTATTACATGAGTACGGATGGGAATCGTGATAAATTTACGGTTGTAGTTATGCTAATGATTCATTATCAATTCGTAGTACTTTTTGAGGACCAAATAAGTGATTGTAACGACACTGTATGTTTATTGTTGTGTACAACTGTCATGAAAAATTCAATAGAAAGATCTGCTTATTTTTGTTCATTGCATTGTTTTGCAAATGATTTTTTTTATGGTGTTTAATGTTCCATGAACTGTAAAATGAGCTGTTTTACCTACAGTGTTTTAAAAACACCATTAAGCTTTTTACATAATTAATCAAATTTATTCATTTTAATTTTCAGCAGTTTTCTCAAGGCAAAGTGCCACCGTCGGGACAAAAGGGAGGAATGATGCCCTTTTACATGGCTATATTTGTCTACTTGACACACTTAAGGGCTTGTTGAGGGCTCAATGACACTGTGTGTCTGATAATGTCAGAGCCTTGTCTGGCTGTAAGGGAGCTTCATGTTTACACAGAGGCAGCGGTGAGGAGATTAGCACAGAGGTTCTTGTAGAACAGCGCTATGATGAGCAGAACAAGGCTCCTCTTCGGTTCATAAATAGTGCAGCACATGCACTGCTGCTAATTGACTCACACAGGCATTAGTGGGATTAAGTTAGAGCCCAAAGTTCATTAAGCAGATAAATGCATCTCTTAGCCTGCTAAAGAGCTCCAGCGCTAACATGGCCCACTGAAAATAGCGCTTATGCACAATGGTGTTCAACCGAGATGAAATCATGTTCATTTTAGTGCAGTTTAGTGTGAGAAAGGTATGAAACGTTTAAACGTGATTTAAGTTTGGATGTGATAAATTTCACCCTAGATATGATTGGCACAGTTAGCATGACATAATTAGCATGTGTAATGCTCATAACTATAGATGTTGGGGATATTTTTGGCATTTGTTTTTTAAACAGACACAAAGTTAATCATCAAAAAATCTGTTTAAATATCGGGGTTAGTTGGATCATTTAGAAATGAAAGAAATTAATACTTTTATTTAGCAAGGATGCATTAAGTTGATCAAAAATGACAGTAAAGACATTTATAATGTCAAATAAATGCTGTCCTTTTGAACTTTCTTTTCATCAAAGAATCCTGAAAAGTGTCACGGTTTCCACAAAAATATTAAAATACTATCATCACTGTACTTGGTGGGACATTTGGCATTTTTTTTTAAATGGAGCTAATCATCTAAAAAACTGTTGTTTGCATATTTAGCATGTATAATGTTCTTCTCAGGGAAAGTGAATGAACACAGGGCTGTGTTTTGTAGAAAGTGTAGTGTCAACAGATTTTGAATCGACTCTCCAGCTATGAATGACATCACAGCGGGCGCTCAGAAAGCGGTGGAGAGTGCTTTCATTTTGCCACTTAGACGACAAATTACCCAGACAATAGACCTCTAAAGTTGGCAGGTAATTCAATCGTGACTGTTGACTCCAGGCATTTGCTTTGTTTGCCCTCAGAAGGAAATAGCCAAAAATTCATCTTGGCGGAGTCAAACGAAATGAAAGATAATATTCTTTATCTGCTCGGGATAGCTGCAGATGAACTCCTCCAATATGAGTGTAAATAAGATTTAGCGATTCCATACTTCAGTTGGCTTCAACTCAAAGTGATTTGGATCAATAGCGTTTGCCCGTACGTACGTGTGCGTGACAGGGCTGCAGCCCGTCACGGAGGGGAGGCACGAGGGCTGTATTCAGATTTCACCGGTGTCAAATTAATTCCAGGCTTATCGGGAAATTCAATTAGCAGGGAACCCCCCTTTGTGAGTAAGAGAGTGTCCGACATCCCAACGTGACAAATTACAGCGCTCAGAGAGCATATCAAGGCGAAGTGTTGAGGCTTGCTAATCTTCCCTCTAATTCTCAATTACTGTAAAATGAAGCCATAAATCACAGGGACAGGCAGATCGATGGAAACGTTGTTTTTGGAGTGATTGGCAGCCACCCCAAAGGTTACTTTTTAAGTTGGTTTAAGGTTACCTCTCGGAGAGGGCTCGAGGCGGGGGACGTGTGGCAGCTTGGGTTGGGGGCGGAGGAGGTGGTGGTGGCAGCGGGGGGGTCGAACTCAATCTATATGATGCAAGGCTTCAATCCTTTAGGGGATACAGCAGAGGGACAGGACCAATTTTTAGCCCATCAGCCATCCAATTTTTCTCCTTTTCATACCTGCTGTAGTAAATGAGAAACAAATTAAATTTCTCCCTACTATCTCCACAGAAACCATTTAAATCCTTTATGGAAACTAAATTGTCCCCAGACAAATCGCCCCTGGTTCTATGACAATATACTATGGCGGTGCAACCGAAATAAATTTGTGTCACTCCAGATATGCCTTTGTCTGTAATGCCATTCATTGGAGACTTGAAGAAAAGATAGAGAGGGGAAATAAAAAGAAAGGAGCACTTTTGGTAAAGAACAAAAGAAGCTAGATAGGAGGACCCCCTTCATTTTCTCCCTCTCTCTCGCTCGCTCTCGATCGCGCTCTCTGTCACTCTCCTGGTGGTGCCCACCTCCAACTTGTGGCGTTATTAATTTTGGGCTGGAGTCTTTGCATTCATGAGGCTGAGATTGAAATGTAAATGAGTCTGAGGGAGCAAGCAGTCAACACCGGCCCCGGCTGCACGGCCCGTGTCATGCGCGCTCTTGTCTCCGCACCCCGGCTCTTATCATTCACGCAGATTAAGAGAGTAGAACATCAATCACTACATCTGGGAAACAATGAATAAAACGGCCCAACGAGGCAGATGAAAAATCACTGAGGAAGCAGAGTTAAGAGGACACGGGGCAGTGGCGGTGCGGCGGGGGCTGATTGCTGTGGCGGAGGGGCACGCTGTGCGTGCGGCTCGCTGCGACGAGTGCTGAAGCCAAGAGGTTTGTTTGGATTTGCTCTGTCCAGCTGGGCTACGTGTGTTTCTGAGCACTCTTACCCAGCACTCTGTTTTTGTTGCTGGTTTGCCGTGCCTAGCAGATCATAGCTGTTATTAGACCTATCAGTGTGAATGAAATCACAGAGAAACACAATGATATGGCCCTTTCCAGTATATTAATATCATCTGTCTGTTTGTCTGTCTCCATCTATCCATCTGTATATTTATATATATGAAGCTATATCATTTAAATACATCTTTAAGTCATTCTAAGCAAAAATATTCTGATTTTTTTAAATATAATTTCTGATTTTATATCATTTTTGATAATACATAATTTGTTTTTCTGTGTGCACAGAAGTAAAAAAATACCACATATATTAAATATAAACAGTAAAATGTTAGAAAACAATAAAAAAATTATATAGCTGAGGTAACAAAAAATATATTGCACAACAAAGATTATAATTAATGAATTGTATAAATGCATACGGCCTCCCCTTATTTCTGTAAACATCTAAAGCAAGAAAGTCAGTTATTAAATTTATATAAATTTGTTCCACTTGAAATTTATGTAGAATTGAAAGGTTTTAATAAGAGCACAGACTCCATCCATCGAAGGGACAGATTGGATAAAACGGCATCAATAAATTTCACTGGGAAGTCCGAGAGAGCTTCCCGTAATGGCAGCTTTATGGACTATGATTGGTGAATATTACAAAGCTTATTGGCCATGAGAGAAGACTGTATCAAAGCTTGCAGTTATTACTGACAGAACTTGGACATCTTTATGAACCCATTGTGATATCATACTAATTCCCCTCAGAATGACTTTATCTGCCCTGTCGCGGGTCGCCATTCGGTGTGTCACATCAGGTTTGCGTCTAATTCTGGCCAATTACAGCTGGCATCACCACTTATAGCCTGTTTGGGGCCGGTGGAATTCCATTTTCTCAAGCACCGCCACAGTCCGCTATTATTATTGTCAGTTTTTTTTCCTTCTATCTTTTTTTATTCTTCTCCCAGCTCTAGCTTTTACTTTGTGCTTTTCAGAACAAAAGCTAATGTGCTGAAAGACCGGTCTCGTCTCGTGCTCATTGAAATCATGCGCGTGCCATTTATGCTTAATACGTCTGCGTGCGGGAGGAAGCAAAGCAACCTGGCAGCTCCTGAAGCGAGATGAGAAGACCTCTGGGGATTTGTGCACGTCGTCTTCCGAGAGCACTCAGACACTGACAGCCCGACCAAAATATTTCACATAATTTGATTAGGTTACAATGACAATCTTTATTTATAGTGCTCCTTAGATGCAGGGGGTGGAAGCTTTTGTAGTGACGAATCCAAATTAACTTCTGTTTGTCGTACCATGGCAATCCAAATACAAACAAACACTGTTCATGTAACAAGGGGTAATTACAGCCTACAGAATGTCCATCCATTTCTATGGCGGAAATGGCTTCATTAGGTTTGTGCTGTAACTCCTCCCATTTTGCAAGAGGTCAAGCTCCCACACAAAGGCAAGAACATTTACGCTTAAGAGTGAAAGAATTATATCAGCAATTCCTTTGAAAAACAGTGGTAACCGCTAAACATCAGTGCTTTTAATATTTTAAAAGCTTAATGACCAAAAAATTCAACTTTTGTCATTATTTACTCACTCTTATGTTGATCTAAACTTGACTTTCTTTCTTCTGTGGAAGACAAAAGAAGATGTTTTGAAAAATGTCTTAGTGTTTATACAGTGAAAGTCAATATGAAGTTTTATTTAACAAAATTCGGGAGGCGCACGTTCAGGTAATCAACCAATCAGTGCAAGAGGAAGCCGGTATATAAAGCCGTCTCTCACCTCTATCCTGCGACAAGTTTCACAGCATCCCTCCACCACCCCATCACCTCACTCTTGGCTGGTTTCTATCCCAGTTAAGGAGGGGGAGTACTCTGGGTTCGGGCCAAATTCCGAGCTTGGAGCCCTCCCCCGGACAGCACGCCAAATACGCATAAATTACTATACGAATTACTTTATTTTGATTTCATGTATGTGTAAACTCGTGAAGTGGTCCAAACAACACTGGACCCCATTGACCCTCATTGTATGAACATTCTTCAGTATTGTTCTACAGGTTTGAAATAACACAAGGGTGAGTAATCATTGACAGAATTTTCATTTTTGGGTGAACTATCCCTTTAAGAGGACTAAAAGTGTGGAAAAGCACGGTATACTTTTATTATCCTCACTCTAAATCAAGTTGTTCACCTGCAAAACCTTCATCAAACAGTACAGCTTGAACCGGAGGTTAATGAAAATGTCCCACGCATTGATTTACCTGCGCGTCTGAGGGCAAAGCCATTGAAACAAACAATTCATTTGTCTGCCACATGTTTCTTCAGCAAGACCCTCATAAAAGCTTTTCAATAAATTTCACCGTCTGTTTTACAGACCTTTCCTCTTCCTTGCGTCATTTTTTTAAATTGAAAGTTGGTTTTAAAGTCAGCTATAAACATCATTCCGCTCAATCAGTGCTGGTTCAGATCAAACGGCAGTGGGCTGCTACAGATACCTCCAACCCTGACTTGTCTCCCCGCTTTCATAGTGTTTAACACCGTGGCACACTTTTTTAGCTGGAGACGGCTGTCACTGTATTTTGTCAGCAAAGCATAATATTTCTTCAGGAGTTCTAAACCCGGTACTCAGCAGGGAAGAAATGAAAATACGGCACTACATAAACCGAGCGAGTCAGTTGTAAATCACCTAACACGATGTAGAGGCACCAGGCAGAGAGCTGCGCGCTGTCAAGTCGTCCCCTGGAAAACAGAACGGACACCAGTCATGATGCTTTAATCAGCCCCCAAATAATAGATGCCTCCCTGCTCCCCTCCAAGCTTGGTGCCATCGGATGAAACGGAAAACAACCTGAAACTTACTTTGCTTTCAGACTTCGCCGAGTTGCGCTATTGAAATTTTTTCGCCTTTGTTTGTTTGTTGGCGTGTCAGGGGTTATTTCTTTGGTGGGAATCTAAAAGGGATCTTTGAAGCTTTAATATGATCCTTTCACACAAACACTTCAAAGGTCGTCTCTAGTTTCTACGATAAGGTGCCGTTTTTAAGACGCTTTGCATGTCAGATGTTAATGTTATTGTTGGCAGAACAGAGTTTTTCTTGCTCTGTTTATTTATTGCTTTTTTCTCTCTCTTTCTCTGCGTTCAGAAGCAGTGGATGTCTTGCATTGCTGTGGTTGGTAGTTACGTGCAGTTGGAGTGTTAACATCATCCAGATGGATGCATCGCATTGTTTGAAGACAGAATCTTGAAAAGGTCTGGGAAATGGGAAATTAATTATTCAAACTTTATTGAATGGCACATTTATTGAAATATTCAGAAAAAAAGCAGCTTACTTTAGAGAGAGAGAAAAACACTGCTAATTTTTTCCCATGGCTTTTAGGGACAGTCTGGATTTGGACACAAAATAAAATAACTCTTCCTCTCACATTAGATGTTATCTGTCATAACTAATCAGTCTGCACCAGTTCATCCAGAACCTCGACACAGTTCCCAGTTCGTCAGGAGGGACAGATGTTCCCGCCACCCCTGAAAGAAAAAAAAATCAAGTTAAAGCTCTCTGCGAGAGGAATTGCACTGTTTTGCTGCAGTTGATTAGTGTTAACCAAATAAGAGTGACTTCACTGACAGAGATGTACACTGGGCTCTGGAGCTCTTGAGAGCCGGCCAGATGGTCCTCTAGCCCCAGCTGCTGTAATGTAGTAAAGCTTGTTGAGAAGCTGGTGGTATTGATTTCATTTCTGCCCGTAGATGCAGCTACTACATCTACATGTGTCTGCGCTGATATGGACCACAAGAAATCCAATATCAAGTCTGGGATGGAGGGCCCGGTGTGCCGATCCCTAATAAGGCTGTCAATCCCATCTGTCCTCTCCACTCTGAGAGAACGTCTGCCCCAGGAGAGACGATATCAGAGACGTTTCGCTATCCTCACCCCTACTTGTAGGAACACCTCTCCCCGTTATGCTCGTTAATTAGGAGATCAATGAACGCGAACGTCCGGATGTACTGATAATGAGAAGGTTTGGCTCATTGTGGAACAGGATGTTCTTGATCATGATACGGTGTTGGATTCTTTTATCAGGCAGGTATGCGTCTGCTAATAATGCAAACTAATTTTTTAGGTGGCATAACAAACCCGTTTGCAGAATGCATAATTTTTAGATTATGCTGATGACTGCTTTGACAAAACACTTCAATAGTTCTCCCGTGGAAGGATGGATGGTGGGGTCACGCAGCAGAGGTGCCGTTATATATCAAAAGAAGCCCTTATGCGGTCTGACACATTTATCTTTTGTTTGCTAATATTGGAAGCAGTGTATCTTGTGTTGTGCGTTATTTGTGTATGTTTGATAAATGCTCCTTCCATGACTGTTTTGGTCCCTGGGTCATCTCTTGCTCACTGATGTGCTTATTAATAATAAATTGCCTGTGCAGAATGTGCGAATTCTTCCTCCCTTTACAGTTATTGTGTAAACAAAAGACTGCTAGCGGAATCCATCTTAATAGAGGACGTTTTATTCAATAAAGATAACTTGCCTGAGAAAAATGAGATCTCTTAACTCTCACAGCCTCAGTCTTTCACTGTAAATCTTGTGACATTTCCCGCTACTCGCTCCGAGTGCCCATGGTGGCGTGTCACAGAGGAGCTCGGCCAATCATGGGCAATTATACATGCTAATGAACGTGCCCTCGTATTCCGATTCTGACATGGAGCACCATAGAGTCCGTAGGGATTGAGCCACCCACAGCGGGAGCACATAATTTTTCTTGAAACTTATTAGCAGTTACAGTTATAGCAAGCGGTGGAAAAATGCATAGGGAGCCCTATATCATATAGACCGCAACCTTGACTAAGCTTGTAATAATACATTACCAAGGCATGTGTGGCATATTAATCAGTTGGAAAGCATAATTTATTCATTTTGCGATCTTTTATGATATGTCCCCCCCCCCCTCGCCAATCCGTTTTTAATCAAAGAAAGGTCAGTTCATGTAGAGGGCATAAATCTCCCTCACCTGGTACTTTGTAAAAATACGGAGATTAAGTTTGTGCAATGTGGTCAGGGGAGAGCAGTAAATTACCCTGGTAACAAAGTTAACATTGATTCAGATATAACCACTTGTCCGCATGTAACAACGATAACCTTTTAGTAGATTTGGAAAACAAATTTGACAACCATTAAAATAATGAATGAGTTTCTGCTTGCTCAAAGAAGTGAAAGAAACTCTATTTGGACCGCAAAAGGCCCTTAATGCCTCATGCTGTTCTTTCACAGCAACCTGGCGGGGGCCCTAAAGTAGCACATACTAATACAAAACTGACATAACAAATTACTGCGCTGAATGAAGGTGCACAATAGGTTATAGTCGCCTGCATTCGAATAGTTTAAAACGCTGTTTATGGGCTGCCGGCAATGACACTGTATTTGGCTCTAATAGGGACGTAATTCGATAAATGCCACAACTTCCAGCACTAACTCTGTGCTTTTCTATGCATGAATCTTCAGTTAATTAGTAGAAGAATTCCAGCACTGCTTCATTTGTAAAACTACTCGAGATAAAATTCAGAAACTCCACTAAACACTGTGTCTGTGTGCATATGTACACTGCCATTCAATAGTTTGGGATTGGTAAGATTTTAAAAAAAAAAATGTCTCTTATGCTCACTGAGACTGCATTTATTTGATATAAAAAGAGTAATATTGTGAAATATTGTTACATTAAAAAAATACTGCACTCCATTTTCTACTCTGATTTGGTGTTTAACCCTCTGGTCCTCTTCGGACAAAAATAAACAAAAGAAATTTACGTTTTGAAATTTTGGTGGTACAAACTACAATTCAGCCACTGTGCAGAAAAAGTGCACAGCAATAAGGGGTGACAATCTATAAAGAGTGCAAAATAGACACATACAACCCCCCTCCCCCCACACACATATATGAACTAGCACGACTATAACACATAGCAAGTTTTTGCAAATGTGTGAAATAAAATCAATAATTCAGCAACAAAAAAAAAAAACGAACAGCAAGGAAGAGGTTACACAAGAGTACAAAACAGACACACACACACACAACACACTATTAAGACAGGAACACACCAAGCCGACGGTTAAATTAGAGACCAAATTAGAGGTTGAAATCAGATCAGACCCAGATATATTAAGCTGTGATAGAACATACCTGTTTGTTTTTGTTACATTTTTATTGAATTTTGATGTTATGCGTAACAAAATGTCCTCCTCTGTGTTCATGTTTGACTATAGTAAAATTAATGCAAAAACTGACACTTCAAATCAACATTTCAAAAAAAAAAAATTTAAACCATGACAAAAAGTAGTCTTTGAGAATGTCTAAGTATAAATCCAAATTCACAACTTAATAAAAATAAGTATTTATGTCTAAAAACAACTAGAGAATTTATAAGCCACTTTAAATACATACATATATATTTTTTTTTTACTCCCACCAGATTGCACTAATCTACCCTCAAACATTGGATTTTAAATACTTTGTCTCTATTTTAACATAGAATACTGCTTTAATTGAAAAATAATTTAAAATATATTAGAAAAAGTGTATTATTTTCAATGGGGAAAAATAGCTAATAAAAATGGTATAAATATTGCATAGTATCATAAAATACCTTCAAAATTTTAAATAATAATCAAAAAATATTATTGAACAAAAAAATATTACATTGGTTTTCCTGAGAAAAAAAAAAAAGAAAAGTTACATTTCAAGGCTTCGGTCACTTTTGACTGCGAACGAACCAAGTGTGACCCCTAAATGAAGGAAAGTAAGAAAAAAAGAAAAAAATCTTATCATTATCATTGTTGAAAACAGTTGTGCTGCTTAATATTTCTGTAGAAACCATGATATTTTTTTTTCAGGATTCTTTGAATAAAAAGTTCAGTAGATCAGCATTTATTTGAAATATATATATTTTTTTGTAACAATATAAAAGTCTTTACTGACACTTTTTGATTTTCCTCACTTTTTTCTATAAGAGACTCTGTGTTAATCTCGGACAGTAAAAGCTGGCAATTGGCGCCTATAACATGAGACTCTTGTCTTGTGTGGAGTTAAAATATTTTTACAACTTGAAGCGCTAAAGTGACAAGGCCGTCAATGAAAGTAGTTTGTCCTCTGCAGTTCAGTGAAAATATTATGAGAGCTTGAAGAACGAGAGGAACGAAGAGTGATGGACAGCTCTGACACTCCAGAGCACTTAGGCAATTATTAACAGTTTCTGCCAGTCACCACATCTGACACAACACAAACACGCCGTGTCTAATTTTACACTACTCCGGCAGGCATGGGTCACTTTTAAAGAACACAGGGAAACTCATTTTATCGTAGATTTGACGACCAATCATCCAAATTGGCCCCAATGCTACCAAGCCCCCCTTCTCCCACCATAACAGACAATGCCTGAGAGAAAAACAGCCGCTTAGATCTTTGAATTGCAGCTGTCCGTTGGAGCTTGCCAAGGCTGAGATCAGTGTGGTGAAATGGCACACAGGTGTGGGGTTCGACCACAGACGTCTCTCTGCATAGATAGACATGAGCCTGTCAACGGGGGTTCACAAGATGCTTTAGGCCGAAATGGGCAGCATGTGAAGAGGTCAGGCCCTGTAAAATCTTTACCACATCGTGCATGTCAACCAAAGGAGACCTCAGCCATGTTTTGATAGCCGTCCAACAATTTTAACGTCTACTGACAGCGTCTCTCAGCCATCAAAGCGGAGATGTAATTGATAAAAATTGCTCCGTTTTGCGGCCCATTGTAAGTTTAAAATCAGATTGGTATGCCTTTATTATATCTCTGCATGTGTGTGCAGGGTAATTGCTTTCCAGATAGCCAAAAGGACCTGAACGAAAGCTTCAGATATTCACTCTCTTGTATAGGTTAATCTGATCTGAGCGTGATTTCCTGACAGGCAGGTTCGGCACGTGAGATTCTGCCATTTCCAATGCTGCTCCTATACATTCTGATGAATGCTGCTGGTAATTTGTTTTAGACAGATTACCCACAGATCTTTGCGGAGACATCATGCACAGAAAAAGTATCACAGAAGAAGTCCAAACACATAACTGTCAATGATACTTTTGAAGTTGTCTTCTGATGGGACAATGTGGACCAAACCTGATTTTCAGACACTCCGAAATTCATAATAAGCTCTGAAGGTATTATTACGAAGATCTCAAGAGGCTTCCGCGCATCATGTTGGTTTAGTGTCTGGTGTCGATTATTTTTTAGATACTTTTTTTTCGTTGAATAAATGAATAGGTCTAATCGGTAGGGTAATTACAAGACAAAGGATCTTTGTAATTAGAGACTAATAACAAGCTTGCAGCCTGCTCATGCCAAACAGCTGCTGGGAAAGGTAAAACTGAAGCCGTCCCCTGCACATGTTCCAACAGATGAAAGTAATTTAGTTGCACTTAACTGTCTATAAACAATTACCTTAAAATGAAGCAGTCTTTATGTATGGCTTCTGAAACATATTTTCTCCTGCCTGCTAAACAATTATTAACGATCTTCATCTGCTAGGTACACTTCATGAATTTTACATTACCTCTTGTCATTATCATAACTAGACTATCAAAGATATTAGAAGCCTTCGACATTCTCTTCTTGGGGATCCTTCTTAGATCTATTGTCAAGAATCTGAGAATTGTCTGCAGTTGAATTTTCCCTGGATTTTTTTTCCCTCGAGAGCATTTGCAAATGCATAAGCATGAGGATTATTGGGGCTGTCTCCATGTTTGTATTCCTGTCTGTGGAGGCATGTTCATTTCCTCCATTTTAATGCCATTGTCCTTATGTAGTCTGATTCATTGCATGCCACTTTTCTTCTAAACAAAATGCGCTCAAGTTAATGTGTTTACGTCGTCTATACGTTCTGATAACAAGGCAGAAGTCTTTTTACATTATGTTTGATTTGTGCTTGGCTTACTAGGGTTTTTTTTTTTTTTTTTTTTATTAGGTGCGGGGGGTTTTGATGGACATCTCGGATGTGGCAGAATAATTAGCATTTCCCCACATGCTTTTCTCCATGCTCTGTTCCTCAGCACACTGATGTCTTGTGATGCCCAGAAAACGAGCGTGAATGCCGTGTTATCATTTAGAAACCGGCAGCCAGCACTAACAGACTGTAATTATGTACTTCCAGGGACAAGATCAGTGTGCAGAACAAAGTGTGCTGGAAAACATTGCGAGGACTATTGGGTTGTTTTGTACAAAATGTCCATCACACACTTGGCATGCTTCGCCCCCCTTTCCCGCTCCCCTGGTGTCTTGTTATATTTCTTTCCGGGAAATTGATTTGCTTATTAATGGAGCAAATAATATTTGCTGATACCCTGTCAAGATGTTTACTGGGCTGCTGGCTTGCGGAATGTGTTATAAATGCTATCGCATTCAAGTGTGGGGGGGATCAGAATATTTTGCATTCGGAAACTATGTGGCCATTATCCTACAGGCCATGGCTTTGTTGACAGATCCAGCATTAGTGGATGGCAAATCCATGATAGAACCACGTTAGATCTGTTGGCTTTCAGCTGAACACTTTGGGGAGAATAAATTGTGTAAAACATGCGTGAATTCACATGCAGCAGAATGTACTATTACGCTCATTATTGCACCTATAGTGTATGAACCTGCACTTTTTATAATCTGCTGTTGTACTAATTCAAAAATAACACACACAATTTATCATCATTGCCACTGTAGTAACAGCTGTACTAGATTAGCATGTTATGCGTAATATGCGTGAAAGGTCAAAGAAAGGCTTTGTGAGTAGGAATGGGAATCTTAAAAAGTTGAAATAATCCGGTTCCGATTCCTTTAAGCGTTTCTGGTTCCATTAATGCTTCTTTTAGTACTTTTAAAGAGGAAATATTTGGGAAAAAAGTACAGTTCCATTGATTTCTTTCAATAATAAATTTAAAACCACTGCAAAACGTGTGCTAACATATTAGACAGACTTTTTAATAGCAGTCTTTTTAGAGGTGGCATAAATCCAATGGCCTGTACTTGAAAAAAAAAAATGTGGTAACACTTTTTATTCATTAATATTTATAAAATAATACTGACAAGATACATTATAAGTACCTTTAGACACAAATTGCCATATGAACAACCAGTCAATAACTTGATTTATGTCGGTTAGTTGTGTTTTTGATTCTCTAAAAAGAATCATTGAAATCATTTGTTCGGGAATGGGAATTGGTTGTGCTGTTTGTGTTGGATTCACTAAAAAGAACCGGCTCATTAATTTGGGAATCGATTAGACTACACTGGTCGTGCTGTATGTTCAGTAAGTGTTAAATAATATTGCGTATTGCAGGAAGCTCTTTGCAGGTATTTTGTCCGCATACAGCGGAACATTGCAGGTGTCAGAACCATAAGAACCAGTTCTTGTTTCCCAAATCTATTTATGTGTGCAATTTTTATGTTATTATTACTCTGAAACAAAATTTCATAATGTAGTTTCAATCGCAGAGTCAAATATTTTAAGACCAAGGCTTGTTTTATCTATAAATCTGCTGGTTTTACATTAATCCTTTGTATTGGATTTAAATTAGCACTCATGTTTCAGTAGGCCTGTTTAGTTATCCCTGGGGCTTTAATGGGAAAGACTGATGGGGCATTTCAGTCAGTAAGCACTAGTAAAAACTCAATTTGAGAACAAAGCCACTCAGATTGCAGCATTGCCCCGAGCTACTGAATTTCTGAACGGGATAAAGCCTATTATTTTAGCATATGATTCTAATTATTTACCTACCTGTAAATATGAGTGCCCATGTGAAAAACATTGTGTTTTATTAGCTCTTATGTCAGTAATTTATGTAAGGGATGACAGCAGAGCGTGGAAAAGTCTTGATTTTGAATAAACCTAATTTAATATGTTTAGGAGCCTGCCACAGGTAGTCAGCATCCGGATGTAAAAATCTGCCCTCAAGAATGAATTACTGCAATCAGATTAATGTTAGAAATTGTCATTATAATCTTTTGGTTGCATTATAGCAAGCAGGCTTTGCTTAGCAAGCGGTGAATATCATTATCTGGGCACAACAATGGAAATGCTGATGCTCGTGGCTGTTTGCTGTTGAAAATGTTGAAACAAACTGAATTTCCTCAGTTATATTTCTTCATTTTTCTGCATCTCCTACGAATTATCCAGCTTGATTCCATTTCAGTGGAAATGCATATTATAGAGAGACACAATAATTGCAGCAGACATCAGGCACTCACTGAGAAAGTTACTATGCTGATTGCACAGGAAATGTTATTATTCCCTAAGCTTAACTGGAAGCAAGTCACTGCATCTATTAAGAATCTACCCAGCCAAAGAAACATATTAAATCCATACAAGATCCAGAGGTCCACAATTTGAATATAATTACCTAGATTGATTGATTTTCCCTCCTCCGTGATTGTGGTAAATGATATCATTCATTTGCTCAAGTGAGTGGAATAACTCCAGTCTCTGACTTCACATAAGATGCACTGTATATCATGAGTGTATTTTTATAGTTCAAAGGAGTAAATGCATTTTCATAATCAATAAACTTCTGCTGTTTTTGCTTTGAGCTAGACTTTTCTGCAAAAACTCAACTGCCCTTCTCTAGCCTTCAGCCACCTTCAGCAATAATTTCATCTGCAATTCTTGACTAATTATTGTAAGTACATGTTGCATAATCTGCGTACAGTGCAAACATCAAAGGCAATATTTTTTTTCTTTTGTGATTATGTGTCATGTCACTTGGTAATGTATGACCAGATTTATGGTCATGGTCATCAGAATTAGGTATAAATATATTATATATTATAAATATTTTTTCATGTATTTGTTATTAACAGTTTTTCATTTGTTTTCATACATTTTTATGCTTATTTTTTATTTATTGCATGTCAACTGTACTGTGGCAAAATTTGTGCATGAAAATCACAAATTTGGTTATCTGACTGATGATTTTTTTTTCCCCCATTAGAATTATAATGCCCAGATATGACTTTTAAATCAGAAAGTAATTGATTCTCATTGATAGGAAATGATTTTATATTTTCTTAATCAGACCATCAAAACTCTTGAGCCTCATTTCACAATGTTCCAGTGGCTAGCAGCTAGTCAGTACGCATATGCTTTTAAAATGTCGCAGTGCAAGTAATGAAAAAATAGACAAATTAAGTCTTTCACAGCAAGGAATTGTGACATTTAGGGATGAATAGGAGTAAAAAAAAAAAAAAAAATGTCTAGTTTGTTGTAGCTAATCTCTGACAATGAAGCTGCTTTCAGTTGTGTTTCACCACTCGTCTCAATCGGCTGACTGTTATTAGTGTGTTTGATTTATGGTAAGTCCTTAAGCAATAATATCTGCTCCAGTCTCTTCCTCAGGACTTGTTGTTCTATTGATCGGCAACAATCACCAGCCAAGGCAGCGCTTCGTTCTCTTGATGCTTGCTAATTAAGATTCTGGAGCATCTCCTTTGTTCTGCCTGATCTGTCCTCTCTGTGTTCTCTCGCATTGGTTGGGTCATATGGTGTTGCAATAGTCCGTGTGGTTCTTTATGCACTTAAATCTCTATCTGTGTCATGGAGTAACCTTTAAGTAAAAAACAGTTTGTATGTGCCCACAGACAGCCAATAATTATCATAACCCCACAGTGTGTACAGAAAGGGAGAAGGACCCTTAAGCTGTTTAACTTAAAAGCTAATGCTTCAAAAAGTACATAAAACAAATAATATGACTAAAACCATAACCCTAAGAGACCTTACTGACTGCCTCATAATTGACTGCTTTCATGACACCATCTATCCAGAAAATTACTCCTTAGTTCTCAAGCCTGTTGGGCAATATCACAGAGGCTATCGCAAACAAGAGAAGCTTCAGAAAGCCTAGGCCTCCATAGGGATTGCTAAAACCATACGATTAGCTGGCCATGGGGATCTATTCTCATATAAACAATTTCAAAAGAGCAGTGCCTCATAGCAAACAGCACTGCTCCGTGGCTGCCGCCTTTCCTGCTCCCTCAAACTCTTTGTCCTCCATTCAGACTTTCCAAGGCAATCTCTTATTTCCAACGAGATCCATAAAAGATAAAACAACCTTTGCGTTGATCTTCCTTTAGATCTGAAGAGGAATACCTGGAGCTACAGTAGTGTTTTGTGTCTATATATTGAAATGAACTGTGAGGAGTTTGGTGTAGTAGACGTTGTTTTCTCCCACACACTTCTCCTTCAGATACGAGTAGGCTTTCTGACCCTCAACTTTGGCATGGAGAAGACATCGGCTCTATAATTAGATGCTACTGGTGTTGGGGAGTAACTAACGAGAAAAAGAGCCAATGCTGTTAAATTAACCTTTTTCAGTAGCCTGACAGTAGTTCAGCTGTTTTCAGAATTTGTGTAGTTTTTCCATTAATGAGCTACATTTTTCATTAAATAGTGCTAAAGCTTGACAAAAGTTTTTTTTTTGTCACTGTATTGTGTACACAGCTTCACATCCAAGCAAATGATCTCTATAATCGGATATGCTCTCCTAAACTTCTTTCTCTCATATGTGGCGAATCGTCTCATCTACAAGGCTCATTTGCATATTTATATATTTATTTCTGGCATTAAAACAAAGTGTATGTATTTTGGTTTATACACACACACACACACACTACAGATGAGATTTGTTTTTTAAAGAAATTCACTAACATTAAATTGATCAAGGGTGTCAGTAGATTTCCATCTAAATTAAATATAAAATATTTAATTTAAATATAAAATATTTAGCGGCACAACTATTTTCAGCATTGATAATAATAAGAAATGTTACTTGAACCCCAAATCAGCATTTTAGAATAATTTCTGAAGGATCATGTGACACTGAAGACTGCAGTAATGATGCTGAAAATTCAGCTTTGCCATCACAGGAATAAATTACATTTTAAAATATTAAAATAAATAGCAGTTATTTTAAATTGTAATATATTTCACAATATTACTATTTTTACTGAACAAATTAATGAAGCCTTTTAAAAAAACATTTAAAGTAATCTTACAGACCCAATAAAATACCACATCATAATTATAAAATTAACCATTTATAATAATAATTATAATAATATTACAATTGATTAATTTATTAGTATGCTGTGATATTCGAAAACGACAAGAACCAGTGCGAAGAGAATTTTAATATTCATTGTTTAATGTGAGATAGACTGAAGCCAATGACTGACTTTTTGTGTGTTATTCGAACTAAATGAAGGTTCAAAACGTCTCTTTTAGCATGCACTCATAAAACAGAAAAAGTCCAGTCTGCGCTGAGGTCAGATTCACTCCTAATGCATTACATTCCAAATCAGCCATGTCATTCGCCCGCTGCATGTCGGCCCAGTGTCCTGGAGAGCAGTAACTGCGATCAGACCCCCTCGCTCATATTACACAAGGCAGACCTCCATTAATCAGCCATCTTGGATGAGGCCCAGCCGTGGTGTACTTTTAACACTTTTAAAGTGCAGTTTGTCAGCCATATTCGTGTATCTGTTGTATGTATGCAATAAATTCCTTGAGACGTTTTGACAGCATTGTCTTTTCAATGTCTGTGGTGTAATATGGGACTTAATACGGATACGCATGCTGAAAACAGCTGTCAGAAAACTCACTCAGGCCAGAGCACTTTGTTACAGACTGCTCATGTTCCATTGTAAGCAACTGTGTGTTCATTAGGACATCATTTTGAATGTTAACTGATATTCTGCTCTATTCCGAAATCTAGCGAGCTGCATAGTGCCTACATAGACAGCTGGTTTATAAGGCAGCATCCTAAGTGTCATGGAACCTTAGATGTGACCGATTTGGAACACTCTAAATGCCACACAAATATCACACACACACACATTGGGTTTTCATGTTTTATGGGGGCATTCCATTGACATGAAGTTTTTTATACTGTAAAAACAATCAATTCACCTAACTCGCATTTTTTTTTACGATTTTAAAGTCCAGAATCGATATTAATTCATATTAAATTGTTTTATTTTAGTCCTTGCCTATAGACGAGGCGGAGGAAAGTTACCTATTTTATTTCAGCAAAGGCATGTTGTATCGGTGAGTATTACAGTGGACATGAGAAAGTGAAAAGTGGCAGAACGGAAGAGACATCTACTTTTATACGACCTGCACCATCATGTATAAGTGTATCATTCAAATTTTCCTCATGGTCAAGAGTTAAAAAAGCAAACAAAAATCGCAATACATAGCAATATCGAATCACAATACTTGTAGAATCACAATTCTTAAAAATCACAATACATTTCGTATCGGCATCATGAAGTATCGTATCGGGAGATGGGTGTATCGTCCCAGCCCATGGTATCACTATCTTTGTTGGGACATTTGGTCCTCATAACGTAGCGTTTACCAGGTTGCCTTTTATTAAGGACACTATGCTTTCCTAGAATAAACTATTTTTATAGAGATATGTTCTTAATAGTGTACAGTATTGAATGAAATAGAAGTTAACATCTTGGATTTATTTTTTTTCCCCCAAAGCTTGTTGCAGTGCACTCTGGGATGCCTTCTCCTCAAAGGACACAACACTTCCTTAGAATTTGGCGGTATGAAGGTATCTTAGGAGGCAGCATAATTAAGCCGCCTACCTTTTGGAACAGCCGCATTGTCTGTGGCCCTTCAGCAGTGCACTAGAACAGCGGCGTTGTGCTTATGAGCTATCTGACAAACTTATTGAAAATGTGCTCTAGTGGCACAATGATAAACGAGAGGATGAAATTAAGAGGGTTTAAAGAGGTTAGCCATGCAAACAGGATTTGCCTCCAAAGTGGTTTATCAATGAGTCTTTGTATTAACACTAGATATGATAGCAAATGCTATTTTCGGTGATGAGCACTCGACTTAACAAGCACAACTCAATTTCCGAGCAGACGATTCCCTGCCACCCGTTTTGAGTAATCTGGTCCCGGCTGCGTTATTCAAATTACAATTGAATTCATCTTTCACAGCTTCATCTAATGCAGGCGTTTCTCTAGTCAAATCATGCTTTCTTAATGTGTTCATCAATATAGTATATCTGGGCCTCGGGGGACAGAGTGTAAAAGAACTTAACAGGAGAGATCTGTTTCCATAAACGTGTAGGGGGATTATGTACCTATGACATTTATTAGCTTTACTACGAGGCCGCTAAAGTAGAGAGTCTGTTATCGTGCACGCAATAACTCATTTTATGTATCGGCATATGTAGTCGCGGAGACTGTGCTGAGAGCTAATGTTTATTATGCCCTGTGAAGATTCGCCTCTTCGTGTCATCCCCGTGGGTTTAAAGACATCAATATTTTCCTACTTTACCACTTCGCTCTGTACACAATAGGCTTCAGTGTTCAAGCTTCAAAGGCCTGGACTGTCTTTCTTTTGATTACAAGTTACTATTACACAAGACACTCTTTATTTGATTTAATTGGATCTTGGAAAATTCTGATTCATTATTTACAGGTAACTGAAGGCGAAATGTTGTTGTGTGAAATTTTTTCACTTATTTATTTTGTCAGAAAAAAACACAGCATTTGAAAGGGAATTTCAGACATGTGCTCGCTTTTAACCCAGTCTTCATTTATCATTTAGGAAGATAATTTGACTAATGGGCATAGGTTTATGCAAGGTTACCGCTGCGCAGTAAAGCCACGCACTGATTCATTGTGAAATATTATACAGTTGCGTTCAGTAGTCGCGAACTGGTCACGTTTAGACCTTGAACTTTCCACAGCTCTTAGAAATCCACCACCTCAGTGAACTGCAGCAGCTCGAGCTGGAGATTTTTTTTTTGCTGCTATTGATTAATGGTCAGGAACTGTAAAACATTTGGGAAATGGAGAGATGGGCTATAATCAGACTATGTTACATTCCCTCCGGCTATTTACAGACCCAAGTGCCCTTAGCCTTAAGAAAGTTAACATTTTTACCTCAGAAGCATTTCTGAGCTCTACAGCAGGCGTGAGCTGGTGGGCACCATCAGGATGCTGGAAATCGCTGTTCCTATTTCTCATTGACTGGCCAAAGATCATCTCTTCAGTTGATTTACAGTGCATTTTTTTTTCATCTGACAGCACCAAACATTGTTAAAGCTCTCTTTTTTCATATAATCATTATACGTTTTTGTCAAATATATTGCTTTATAATGCAACATAATGTTAAGGATATTTTCCGAAATTGTGTTAAGCAGAAAAAGACTGATGTGCTAGTGAATTGGTTTAGTACAAATTGATGTGGTTGACTTGTGGCTGAGAACCCAACCTGGCGGATAATGTTGGCAGAATCGGGAATCTTGTTTTGTCTTTCATCAGCCATTTTCTCACAGCACTCATAAACGTCTGAGCTGGTCAAAATGGCCAACTTACAGCAAAATGAACAGCTTGAGAAGTCAATCTCATTAGAGACCGCTTGAGACTGTCCCTTGAAATGAAATCATTTTTCTTAGAAGTGCCCCCAGCTAACTATGATTAATTGTGAGTGCTTTGGTTTGGTTTATTGCATTGTTTTATTATGAACCTTATCAATATTGCAGCGACATTAGTGATCCACTTTTTTTTTTTTTTTTTTTTTCCCTTCTATTTTTGTTTTCCTGTGTACATATTTCCACCTTTGGTTTAGTAAGATTTTACTTTCCTTGAATGGCTCAATAATATTTAGCATAATTCCATCTTCATCCATTCATTATGTGGTAACTCTTTGTGCTACAATGCTAATGTTTCTACCATGGTAATTCAACTTGCGTGGTGACTTCTGTTATATATCTTGTTGGACTGATCTGCTTTTATTGCATGTAGGTGAATAGGATCTTACCAGAAAAGTTGTAGAATATTTATCATACGTACATTTAAAACACCTTTGTTTAATTTTATTATTTTGTTTTGTTTTGTTTCGTTTTAAATACTTACCTGTTAGTCGAGAAAACAAGGTTGATCACAAGAATAATTTCTCAAAGCTTTCTACAATAATTGGGGAAGGGTTGGCCGGTGACCTCAGTAATACAATATGTGTCAAAACAGACTTTATTATGATTATTAGATATATGTCTAACAGAAATGAATGTGGTCTTTTTCATTGACAATATTGATTTCATATTACGTGACCACACACTCAAAGCAGTATTTTGATGAACAATTTCAGTCGAAATGGTACACGAAGGACCCAAACAATACTTTTCAAGTGCGTTTCTCTGAATGCCTGATTTTAAAGTTCCCCTCAGGATAGCACTGAAATGTATTCAGCCCACTTTGACCTCTTGCACTTAGAATGTAGGGTGTGAGACCATAGCTTAGCCCAGCAGCCCTGTGGTAATCCCGTAAGAAATCCTTTGAGGCCTTGACAATCCTGCAAATGCCCACAATCTAAATGTGAAATTTCACATTTGCTTCATGTAATGCAAACGCATGCCTTGTTTGTTAAACTGTCAGTACTTTGCCTAAGAAGATCTGATTAATAGTAGGCCTAATATATCGTTTCAGGCAATGCCCCTCTCAATAACATTTTGTTGTAAAAAAAAAAAAAAAAAAAAAAAAAATACAAGATGATGTTTTCATTTACATTATAACACATTTGACCCTTAGTCTGGAATTGGCATATAATTATTTTCCCCTCAAGTGCTCTTTATTTGTAGGAGCGAAGGGATCGCTTTAGCATGGCTTAAAGCGAAACTACACCATGTAAACTGCTTAGGTGGGCTGTTTGCTTTTCATTAACATTCACCCAGGATATGCTGAGGCTCCATCTGGTGAAATCTCAGTCACATTACTGAAGAGTGAAGAGAAAGTATCATGACCTTCTACAGAAACAGAACCTGCATTTTGTTTGATCTAGGATGATGGTATTTTGTTACGGCATACCATTGTGGGTAGTAATCTAAACTAAAATGTCCCACGTTAAGTCATTACGCATTTTTTGCTACATTGCTATTTTTAGTTTAGTATTTTAGTCATTTTCGTTTGATCATCTGGTGTGCTTTATATTTTTATGGGTGTTTCCACATGTGAGTTTCTGCTTAGCCTCTAGCTCACATTTGTGTTACCTCCCCTAAATTGAGCCTGGTCTGTTTTTGAGAATCTAATGCCGTTTCATCTCTGGTTCACCCTTTAGCAAAGGCTCAAATGACAAGCATCTCAATAAATACTGAAATGTTTAGATTTCTATTTTGTCTGCATTGTTTTGTCATCATATTTTTGGTGGCTTGATATTTCAGACAACTAGAGATGTGGTATTTATTTTGACAATGTGCTTTATTGTTCATATAATGACTTTCTCTACAATCTTTTTTTTCCCCCTTTTTTTCGGAAAAGTCCTTTTGAAAAAGTTTTCTCTTGATGTTCTGTAAACCTGCTCTCTTCATGTTGCTGACCGTAAGGGTTAAGGAAGTAATTTTTGGCACAATACGGGTCTCCACATTGGACTTTGAATCAAATTGACAGTGACAACAGAGAAGCTGAAGGATTGGGCCATGGTTTACACAAAGCTTAGTGTGCGGTTTAGATTATACACAGCGAAAAGTCACGGTAAATTATCAAAAAAACTGCCAGACAAACAGTTTGTCCCGTGTGGACAAACACTTGGAATTAGAGGGTTTTTGAAACCTAACAGGCATGCATATTGCATTTGTCTCATTGAATAATTTTGCATACTTGTGTGGTAAAAAATATTATGATTAAAGCTATAAAACAGTTCTGATCTTTTTTGAGCATTTTTAGATCTTTTATTATGAGACTAGTCAAAAAAACAGCTTCTTCTGTTGCAAGACGTTGAAGTGCTTCAAACTCCATGTCACTCAGTATATTTCTAGTTTCTTTAGCTGCTTCAAGTATTTACTTTATTAATATTCACTTTTTTTTTTACTTGTTTTTGTTTCAAAAAAGTTAACTATTGTTTAGTCATTTGTACAGAACTTTATGGACACTATGGAGTCATTTCAAACTGCATCTGTTCACATCTTGAATGACATTTACTTAATGTGTGGAGACTGTGAAGCATAGTGTGACATAAATGCGGTAAACAGTGAAATGGATTTCAAAATTTTCATCATTCAATATTGCATCGCTGCATTGCATTCACATGAGAACGCTTAACTGGTTTTATCTCCCAATAGAGGGAGATCGACTTAAGTGCATTGAAAACTCAGTTGCCTCTGAAGCATCTGACTTTGATTCCCACTAGTAAGAAAAGATTTTCACTGTGTTGCCAGCCATTCACTCATGAAGCTTATCTGAAAGCCATGGGAATGGCAGAGAGAGTCGACTCGACTCGATTGTTTATTACTTTTTGTAACCAGAAATGAAACTGCCGCTGATCGCTATTGCGAAAACAGAAAAACAGCACTGGTATTAATTCCAATTAAAATATTCCTATCATTTTCTAAGCAAGATCTTAACTTAGGCTTCAGAGTTATTTTCCTGAAATTTGCTATGTTAATGTCAGCAAGTATAATATTTTACAATAATCAACATGGGGGAAAAAATGATAATTCAAAGCATCTTAACAAGAGATAAATGTTTGGTTTTATCTGATTTTCTGTCTGGAAGGGCATGATCTCAGAATCAATACATTTTAGTTATGTCTAACTGAAGGCATAATTTAATTTAAGCAATAAGAGCTTTCACAAAATGTAGACAGCAACCCATTTAAGCCTTTTGTTGTGAAAATGGAATAAACAGGAAACACTTTCTCTGAACAGTAAACAGAAGCTGGTTTCAATGTAGATTTGACTATTAATTATTTTATAAGTATTTTCTGTATTAGCCATTAAAACAAACATTATTATAAAGTTGTTTTTTTCGTGTCCTGTTGTAGCTGAACTGCTAAAAGTCATTTTAGTTTGCGGTACACATCTGCAAATACTCTCATGAAGCTAATTTTGATTAATCACCTTGTAATTTTTTTTAAGTCTTCATGTTTTTACAAATGAATTCAGTCATTTTTAATGATATCTTACCTTTTAGAAATACTGGCCTTTCTGACCAGTTTTTGATTTGAGAATATCAGGTTCTTGAACCTTTCAAATGGTTTCTCGCTTCTTACAGGTAAACCACCAAGGTACTGTAACTTGTCTCTCAAAGTGGAGGCTAACAGATTTTGAATTGTAACTTTTATGCTGCAAGAGAAATGGCACCTAAAGAAGAGTCTTGCTACTTCACTATTCTGTTAGATCCAGGTCCTGTAGGGTTTTAGTTTGATACTTCAAAATACAACAGATTTTAACGGAGTAAGAAAGCAGACCAAGAAAACGGCTAGCTTACTGTTTGAGATTTAATGGCTTGAAAAAAAAACAAAAATAGTCCCAGATGGACAAATTGCTGTCATCATTTGTTTCACAAGCTTTAGATCTCTTTTAAATCTTCATGGTCAAATCAGTATTAAAGGCTTAATTCACCGAATAGATTTCTTTGTTTCAAGCTTGTTTTGCCATGCAGTGTAAGTTTACATCTGGACTTGTAGGCTGTGTGTGTTTTTTTTTTTTTGTTTGTTTTTTTGTTTTATTACATTTAACTTCATTGATTCTGTAGGAATACTCTAACTTTATATCATGTCTTAATTTTAAGTGGCTAATAGTTGAACACACAAGTGATCATTGATGTTTTCCGTTGTTTTCTCCTACAACTTGACATAAGAACCAAATAACTGGTTACGAACATGTCTATCAAATCTGGAGACATTAGTTATTGTCAATACTTTGAGTTCATATAGTTCATAAACAACTGAAGTCCTGCTCCAGAGCGTATGTTTATATGCTTGAGGTCTGCACAACACCTTTTCAAATAAGGGATTGTAAACATTCAAACATTTAAAAAGTTCCTAAGCTTCCAGGTTACTTAATATTCACTTTCATTAATTTTGCAGTGGAGGAGAACGCTTCCTGTTGAAGAACAGATGAATGTTTTCCAGTTACTGAAGCCCAGCTCCTTGTTCATTTTGCCAATTGCTAATGAAAGGGGATGTCAAAGACTAAATTTTACATATCTTAAAGTTAAAAATGCTCCCAAGCTCCTGAAGACCTGATGTGGACGCTTAGAACTTTTCCAAATTCCCAACACCTTTTATACATCCTCTTTCTTCTTTAGAGCCTCGTTGAAAAGATTAAAAAGGTACATTTCCTTGCACTTACAGGTGAAAACCAGAGGTGTAAAGTACTTGAGTAAATGTAATTAGTTACTGTACTTAAGTATCTGTTTGGCCACTTTGCAGTTGTACTGAGTATCAAAGATATTGGCAACTTTTACTCTCTACTTGACTACATTTTTGAACAAGTAAATGTACTTTTTACTCCACTACATTTGTGATGAGTAATGCAATTACAAATTACATTTTTCATGGCAGCTAACTTTTTCTGCAGCAGTTTGTTTCTATTATAAAAAAGCGATATCGCCATCTAAGGGCATTGAAGGTACTATATCTTGTGCGTTTTGCTTTTACTCACCCAAAACTTAACGTGAATGCGAGTGCATTAACAGGTAGTTGCTGATCGCAGATGTTTTATTTATTTAATGAGGAAATGACTGCAGCTGGTGATGAGGCTCAAACCAGCACATACAGTAGACTTTGACTATTTAATTTTACTTAACATTTTTTTATTTATCCGCTATATTGACAAGACCGTTTTGAAGGATATTTGTTTACTTATGGCCTTTCTGTGCACTTGAACTCAACTGAGACTTGAGAGTTTGTAGACGTTTAAGAGGCTATTGTGTTAACCTTGGTTTACTGCAATATTGAGGTGTTCAGTTTTATTTTGATTTATAAAATAAACTTGATTTCTCATCTTACAAATCAATTGTTTCTTATTTTCACTGGCATGTCTCTCAGGACTAGTGCGTCTCTGAGCCTACATTCAGTACGAGTAAAATACTTAAGTACTGTTAAAATCAGATACTTTAAGACTTTTACTCAAGTCGTATTGGAATTGGTTACTTGTAACTTGTAGTGGAGTCATTTTCGATGTAAGGTATCAGTACTTTTACTCAAGTATGGTTTTCAGGTACTCTTTACACCTCTGGTGAAAACTGTATTTTCGTAAGTTATGCATGGACTTTTCATAAGAACTTTAATACTCTCATGAATTGGTAGATGTTACAGTAAGTGTTTCTACATCAAATGTACCAGATTGGGAAGTATTTTCTGAAATTTGTTTCTTATATGCCAATGCTATGATATATATAGAGATTGCTATATAAATGGTACATCGACTTTAGTATTGTCAGCCATACAACTGCAATAAAATGAAAGTCACTTTTAATGTGAGCAATAACATTCGATTCAATAAAAGAAAAGAAGTTTGGTTTACTTTTAATTAAGCCCTTTCATGGGCTGTCTTTATTTGTGACTTGCGGCCAATATAAATACCTTTGTGTGTTTGTGCATGTTGAAAAAGAAACCGTGACTTGGTGTGGCTTGATTGATGGCGGTCCTACGTTGCCAATTATTAGGGTACATAAAAGGATGCTGTTATGTTCCGCTTCATCCAGCAGACCCCAGCCAGAGGTCAGTGCCTAAATGTGCGGGTATCAGCCCCTGCCTTTATCACTCCATCTTGATGTATGAGTGCTAAGCTACAAATTAAACGTGCTCCGACCTTTTAGGGGGTACTTGCTCAACAGGACGCCATTTGGACTAATTTCTCCATGCGATTTAGACAAAAAGCCACTATGTTGCCTGCTGTAATTACTTTGTGTACACACATCTGGATTTGGGTTTCCAGATGCAACAAGCCATCCAAAAAAGGCTTGCTAAAGTCAGTTGTGATTGTGATGTTAGTTTAAGATATATATGGAAGGTACAAATGCATATTGCACCTCATACATGACAGAGGCATGATTTGACTTTGATCATTATTTAGGACATTTAGATGGTAAAGACTTCTTCTTTATATAGTATCACATTCATGGAAGAAAATCGTTCTTAGCTTTTCAGATTTCAGGTATTGTGGCTCCTCTATAAAAAGTCTTGTAGTAATCGTTTGTACAAATAATAATGTGTGCATGATATATACTGAACCAGAGCAACCTTTATTCATAAAATTTCAGAGGGCCACAAAGTTTTACAAACTCTATTACAAATATTTATAACTTTTATTGATAGATTACTTGTACAAGATGTACATTCTTTTTTTTTTTTAGTGAAACAACAGAAAAAAAAAAAACCTCAATGGCGAATCATGTATGGGCATGCTTGCATATGCAATATGATGGGATACAACAAATTCCTCGGAGCATCAAGAAAATCTCAACACAAATTATGGTTTCATCCACCATCCCTGAAATGTTTGTAAACTCAAACACGCTACATTTTAGTCAAACAAATGTACTGCAGTCACACGTTTGCGTAAAACTGTTGCAAATGTTAACATTTAAAAAATATATAAAAATAAATGCAAAGCCATGTAAATATGTACACTTGAAATTCGACTATTTAACATTTATAAACTTTTAGATAAAATAATAAATAAAAGCACCTATGACTTCAATTAAAGAAACAGAAACATTCCTAAACAACCGTAATGGTGAACAACGAAAACAGCCCACAATGTAGCGTTTATTAGAGGTAGACCTGACCGAGATCTACTACTGTAGTTCAAAGGCAATTGATGTCTGAACTGGCAATTTGTTTCATAGTACGGTTATGGAAATAATACTGTTTTTCTCGAGCGTATTGTATTCAATTTGATGTTTACAGGAAAATATGGGGAGAAAAGAATGTGTATGCATTTGCTAAAACTGTAAATGATTTTGCAGCATTAAATTAAATAATTCTACCTCTATTAATGCGATCAAATTGTTGTCTTTGGTGGATTTATTATGTTAAAAACCAGACGTGTTTATGACCCATGAACCTAGAGCATTTTTGTACAGTGTCAAATGAACTTTTTCCCTTGTCTGCTTTAAGATGATATCAATATCTCTTTGAATGCACGTGTACAAAACTATATTTGAATACCATTGAACTTCAGGGAGTTATGGCACATTGCAAATGAGTTAGCAAATTATCTTTTACACAGCTTTTAAAGATGTGTTTGTGGCTCTCAAGGACTCTCAACACATCAACATCAGTGCCAAAAACCCAAGAACTTAAAAATCATTGTTTAATTAGCAAACATCAACCGCTATATTACGTTTTCCATATTTACAGTATTGCACTTAACTGCACATAATTGCATTTCAGTTAAACTGATGTTTCTTAAAATGTTAAATTACAAAGTTGCAGTTACTGTTTATCCTTTTTGAAACAAACCAAAAAAGTGATTTTAAATGTATTTCAGCGAAACGAAAGCCAAATTTGTTTCCCCCTTACATAAAAGTAGTATATCTTGCATTAAGGATTGTAAACACCTTAATACAAGACCTGAAGTGCAAAAGCTAGGTTCACTTCTATTCCAGGACACATCACATAAAAAAGAGAGCACAAAATATGAGAATGAAAGCTAAAAGTCCATACACATGCCCGGAAGGAAATAACAGCAATGCAACATTTCCTCGCAAAACAGAAAGAATCATAAGAATTCCACTAAAAACCAGGCGATTGTGCCATTGATGTTATTGCTGTTTCCAGTCTTTGTCCACAGCAGAATGAACAAACAAAAAAAAAAAAAAAAAAGAGAGGAAAAAAAATGCAAATAACGGCTTTAGGATATGAATTGCAGTGGAGGGTTATCATGGCAGTGATCAACATAGATGTATGTCAGTTACAATGGAGGCCAGCCCCAATAGGTCTATCCTTCAATTGAGCACGTGCACTAGGCAGCGGCACAGTGGTAGGAGGCAAATATGGCCGTCTCTTTCTTTTCACTTTGAGGTTGAGATTCCAAAGTTTCAGTGTCTGTCCGTAAAAACACAACCTCTAGCCTCACTCTGTGTCTGCCTTTGCTTTTTTAAAAAGTCTTCTCTCCTAAACGCTGGTTTTCAGACAGACATCCAGACATTTTTGTATGGTCCTGGGGCTGTGATCTGTGCCTGGAAAGGGCTGAGCCAGTGGCCTCCAAGAAGTCCTGCCTGTTGGGCGAAAAGTAAAAGGTGATTCATTGGTATTTAATTACCTTTCTCTACAAGTGGTTTGTTTTGGCAGCTGGTTTTTTGTGACTTTTTTCTCTCTCTCTCTCATTCTCTCCCCTTACACCCCTTTTTTTCTCTTTTGTTTTTATTTTGTTTTGTTTTAACTGTGAGTGTCACGGCCTTTTCACAGGCTTAGTCTTGTGTTAGAAGCAATTATCAGTTCAGAGCAGCAGAGAAGCCCATGGGGGTCAGAGTCCCAGCGCCTCGGCGTGTTTTCTTGCCTTGAGTCGCAGGTCGGCGATGCTGGAGTTCTTGCTATTGCTCTTGGCAGCCGCTACCACGGCGGCCGCCGCAGAGGCCGAGTCTGCCAGCGACGCGATCGGTAATCCAAAGGGTGGGGGCGGGAACATCAGATAGGGAGCGTGGGCCGCGAGGTGTGGGTGCAGATGAGGATGGGAGTGTGTTCCGACCCCCTCCAACTGTAACTGAGCTTGGACCTGCGGGGCGAGCAAAAACAAACACGGAGTTAGTCGGCGGCCGTGGGGTCAGCTCGAGGAGCGGCAGGGATCCGCTTTCAGGCTCGGACACCGCTCCAAAGCTTTTCAGTGAAAACACTCTCTCACTCGAATCAGTGCATTCTTTTTCATCTGATCTTGAGCTGAATTATGCAATGCGTTCAGACAGCTTAATAGTCAAAGAACTTCCATCAGCTGCAAATCTCAAATCTCAGCATATTAGTTTGATCCACACTGAATCTTTCCATACAACCTTTAAAAGCTGCAACATCATGTAATCTTAATTATATATTCAATGGCATAAATAAACAATTTCGCACCCAAAATATTCATTCTCATATATATAAATATTTATTCGCATAGTTCCTAGGGGGGGAAAAAAGATGTAAGCAGGCAGCATAAAATATCAGGTTGCAGATTCTTAGCAATTATTTCAGTAAGATGAGGTGAAAATTAGACATCCGCCGACTTAAAAAGTGACTTATTTTTTATTTTCTTTTTTAGTATTCTTCTCATGTATCTTTCTCTGCACAGGGATCATAAATATTTCAAAGCTTTACATTTTGTGGTCCAACTAAAATACAACATCTGACAAGCAGCACAAGTTTTTGACACCGGGAAAGAATGTTTTACCAATGTTTCTTTTTTTGTTTTCCACATGAATACGAAGCATAGGGAGATCACTTTGAAAGGAGGATAAATAATGTCAGACCTGGTAGTCTGTTATTTTTGGCAAATAATCAGGTATGAATACAGCCTGTCTCATCTGAGTTTCTTTGCTACTCACAATTTCTAACCACAGGCCTTCTGACTTTTTCCTTGGCACTTGCATTTATTTTAATTAGCTCTTTGTGAAAATACTCATAAAAATTAAAGCAGGCCATTGCTCCAGTGTCTCCACAAATCAGTCAAATTGGACTGTGCAACCCCACTACAGGGCAGTCAGAACAACAGGTGGTGGACATTTGTGGTGTTCAGTATGCAGTCCTCACGCCTCGGCCCTGCCAATGCTGCTCAGTGCCAATAACCATCAGTGCGTTATTCCTCTCTTTCATAATCTCTTTTATCTGCCTTCCCCTCGCTGTGCTATTAGCTTAATTATGGCTGCTCTCTCGTCTGGGTGATGCAGACAGTTCTTCACCACCAGATGAAATGTCTCTCGGTCCCTCTTATCTCATTCGTCTCTCATCGGGTCCCGGAGGTGAAAGGTTCGCGCCCTTCGCACGACGCATGGAGACTAGTGTCAAATCAGATTGTTTGTCAAAGCCTAAACATTTCTCTGCCACTAAGCTACTTTTAGGCCCAGGTGTTATGGCGGGGCGAGACGTTTATTTAGTCGACTGAACTGCACATTTGCATTTGGATGTATGCTGTTATTGAAATGCGACCATTTGAAAGCACAAAATATTAAAGAGGTTTCGTTGTTCCTACCTGTTGAAATGGCATTCGGAGTGCGCCCATATTCACGTAAGGAGCTACCCTGCATGCGTCCAAGTGACTCGCGGTGCCCAAAATAACTCCTGAATAGAAAAGAATAATAAATGAGCAAAGTTAGTCATAATTATTTTTTAATGTAGATGATTTCACCGTTTAAAATGTAATTAGTTATAAAATGGCGTGTTGTCAGAGCCGCGGTGCAGTGAGGTTTGCACGTGCTCAGGTTGTAGGCTACTCCGACTTGGGCAATGTCCCATAAATTAAATTAAAATTGCATAAAACAATAAAATATAATGTTTACACAAAACATTTATTAATTAGGTAGCATTTAAGCATTTTACCTTTGTGCATTTGATTTTCCTGTTTTCGGCATTTCGCTCTTCTGTTCTGAAACCATACCTAAAAAAGAAATAAAACTCGGTTATGCTTTATCGTGTTCACCACCATTCATGACTTTTAGGCTACACTGAATTACAAAAAATAAAAATAAAAAAATTGCAAATTTGTTGTAGGCTACTCATTTTTCCGATTTATGTTGCCTCCGATAATTTGTAGGCTATATTAGCTTACTTTATTAAACACTTTAATTGGAAAAGCGAGTTCTGTTATTCATTGTTCCACAACTCTTCCTCATAGTTAATATTGCAGTTTATATCTTCTAGCCTACATAAATTAATTCTTTATGTATTCTTTGGCTAGGTCTACATTTAAAGAGGTCTACATTTTAGTTTTTTTTTTCCTTTTTTGGTAAATGAAATGATGATGTAGGCCTACAAGCCCTTTTCAAAGCACCATATTGGCTAACCGACGATTTTACATCGGTGAAAAAATAGTTTTTTATAAAATCTTTTTTTCCCCCATATAATTAATTTGCTGCTTCAAATAGTTGTTTGAAAAGGTGGGAAATAATAATTTTGAACAACTTGAATTTATGCCACTGTATGTTCTCCATCATTACTCGCTTTGGTCAGGTCAGTTAAATCGTGCAAGCTATTAAGTGCTTTTTGAACGCTCAGACTCGCTCATTAAAATTTAAAAGAAAATGGTGGTCTGTCAGTCTGTTCTTTGAAAGACACTCCGGTTTTCCATTATGACATAGTATTATTATTATTATTAGGTCTATTATTATTATTATTATTATTATTATTAGTCACTGTGTGACTTATAGCGCGCCACAATGAATGCATCATATTTCAATCTTTGATCGATTGTAATTATCCAGCACTATGCTATAGGGAAAGTGAGCTACACTGGTTTCGACAGTTATTTCTTCATTAAGGACCACTCAATGATGCGGTTCACAAATACCCTAATCTGATTTCCGTTTGATTTTTATTAGAGACAGTGAATAATGACATTTAATTTAGCCCTGCACCAAAAACCGAAAGATATTAGTCGTAATTGAATTACTGCCTTCTCCTCACTGAGGTCTCATAACTTTCAATTAGATTCTTGACAGCTGGTCGGCGTGGGGCTTCAATACAACAGTAGTATAGTAGCAGGTTCATATCAACTATAGGCTACCTCAGGTCCAGAGCGTTTAACTCAGAGTTTTCCGTGAATTTTAGAATGTGATATGAGTCATAAAATGTTGTTGTGATGCCTCATAGAGAGGCGTTTTTAACGCAGTATGAATTTTTGGTTGCATCAAATCACTGCTCTGACCTATTCTTTGCTCTCCTCTTTTAATCTGATTTCGCCTCCGCCTCTGAAACATTAAAAAATGTCGTGCTTGCAAGCTGTCACACTGGCAAACAATGTTACTTATTTTCCCATTACATTTTGTAACACGGGGTATGTCACTGTAGGAGTTAAGATCGAATTGAATTATTCCTAATACATTTTTATAGGAACAGTATATCAAGCCAATGGCAGATATTACAAAGATAAGGTTGGAGAAAATGAGGTGAGTGACATAAGAAGGTATCCCCTGCAGCAGCGGTTCAATCTCTTCATTAATTTTAATGATGTGGTTAGATCTTTCTGCAGCACATAAGCAAGTTTTCCTTTGAATAAAGCTGCTGCTGCAGGAACTAAAAGGCCATTTCATATCCACACCCACCGCTGAAACTGAACCCGCATAAATCGAAAGGTAACAGAAATGCTTTGAGTGTGAGTGAATATAACAACAACTGTCTCCAAATGTTAAACATCTCAGGCGCATGCATGGTGTGATATACAAATTTAATCTAGCCTACTTAAGCAAGTGTGTAGGAGGAATAAAGGCCTAGCAACCACACTATTCGTATTATTTATTTTATTATTTTTCACTGCCAGTTCACTCCTCTATAACAAAATGTTTAACAGTACTTTGTAAATAGATTGCTTATTATTTATAACTTTATAAACTAGTAATAAAAACCCTTTAGTTTTACAGGCATTGAGTTATCAGAGTCATAAACTCCTCTGGGCATATGAACATAAACACCACAAAAGCGATATTATAAGAGACTTAGTATTTCTATTACTTGCGAATATAAAAGCAATAAACAGATTATGAATTACCTCCGTGGAAATTAGCCTATTTGTCTCCATTATGCTACGCTGATCGAGCAAGTTGTAGCTATTTTCACACATTTAGGCCTACTTTAAACCATTTCAAGACCATGTACGTAAAACGATGAAAAATGAGTGACACAGAACCCCCAATTGACATCCAGGTTATTTGCATTTCTAGAAGGTGCATTCGTGATGCATTCGTTTAAAAATTAATCTACACGCTCTCCTGGTAATGTTTTCAAATTATTAATATTTGAATGTAGTCATATGAAATATTTGCTTGTTTTATCTGTTCTAAAATTGTTTTTAAATATATATTTTTTAAAAATAGAATGGATAAAATATAATAGAATGTATGGAAGAATGGACGCTTACCTGCACGCGGGCCTCAGACAGCCCCAGCCTCTGACTCAACTCCTCCCGCATGAAGGCGTCCGGGTAATGCGTCTCATCAAATAAGCGCTCCAGTTCATTCAGCTGCTCTAACGTAAAATTTGTCCTGCTCCGTCTCTGCTTCAGTTTACTCTGTGCGTCCTCGTCCTCTGATTTCACATCCTCCTTCTTGTCTTTGCAGTCGTAAATTCCTGTGAAAATACAACATGAAAGTATTTATTTTTAAAGCGTTTGTTTATTACCTAGTCTACATTAGCCTAGTTTTTTTTTTAATTGCAGATGGCGAGAATTCTAATCAGAATCGGCATAAATACCCTAAATTTAATTAATATGATGTGTCTACACTTTAGCTTAAAAATGAAAACAATTTTCCGAGATGAACAATAACTTGCTGCTGCTTTGAAACATTACTGTGAAAAAACATTGTCAAATAAAATTGACTTCCAGAGAAATCCAGTAATGTTCTCGATATTTTTATATGCATATTCTTATATTTAAGCGACATAGATAAATTAGATCATTATGTCACAATCATATTAGAAGACATTAGAAGTTTACAAATAGCCAATGAAGCTTTGCACTTTTTAAAAAATTATGGATCTGGATCCTCATTCCAGAGCAATATTAGAATAAAATGTGTTATTTGGAAGTTTTGGAAATCAATACTTGCAAAACTTTATCTTACTGCAATAATTTGTTTTCTCTATGAATTCTTTGAAATGTCTTTGTTGTTTTGTTTTTAATGTAGCATATTAATAGCATTTATATTTAACCATTATTATTATTATTATTACTATTATTGAGGTCTTGTATTCCAAAACAAACTGTCATGGGCCTGCCAAGATTGTTAAACATCTTTCTCCACAGTTTCTAAAGGAAACCCGTTTTAAATTAAACATCTCTTTCGAAATATTATCACCCACATGGTTCTGTGATAAATTATATTCTTTTTTTACTCTTTATTTACACAAGTGTTTTGTACGTAAAGAGTAAATAAGTGTCTTTAGTCATTTCCTGGCAATTCAAGAATAAATTGATAGATCGCTCTTTCAAATTTGACAAGACAGGGGCCTATTGTTTTGACTCTAATTCCTCAAATGTGAGGACAGACGACTATTTTTATAGATTTATTGTGATTCTCTTACTTAAAATTGCCTGTCGTGTATGTCTGTTCTTTTACAAAACAAAACGGTTCTCTACACGGCACACACATCAACGAACCATTGCATCAGCTGAATAGAGCTTGAATTTCTCCACTCGCATGCTAGTTAGCCTCTTAACACAATCGAAATCTTTCTCTAAGATAATGAAAATGACCTCAATATACAGTATTTCAGATTTTATCAATATTACAACAACGCCAAACGTATTCGCGCGAAAACCTAGTTGTAAACGCGCCTCCAGCGAAACACAATTATTACACTTTGCGTAAGTGTAACTCACCGTCAGTAGCCCGTGTCACGTTAAACTCCTTCAATTTCTCCTTTTCCAGCTCTACGTGCTCCTTGTAAAGGTGTACCGGACAATGGTTGTTGTTGGTTTCTGTAATCTCCTGAAGGCTGGTCTCCGAGTTTCCCAGCTCTCTGGCACGGGCTAAACCACTCTCCAAAACTTCCCTGTACGTGATGCTCTCTTTGCTGCTCTCCTTGCTTTTCTGATCGAAGGATTTCGACACGAACGCCGTGAGTTCTTCCATGGCTGATTACGGAAATCCACTTTAAAATGAATCTAACGCGAATCTTTGTGTCTGCTCAACAGTGATTTCGGCGATATGTTTGCGTGTAGAAGGTTTAGATCACTCCTGCTGTTATGTCTGTGTTTTTCAGATCACACTATTTATACACGGCCACCTCAGCCCGGCCCCCATCGCCATCATGTCTGGAGTCATTACAGGCGCTTCTGAATTCAACTTTCAGCGGCTTTTCCTCAAATCAATTCTGCACTGGATGGAGTCCCCTTAATTTAATTATAATTAATTAGGATTCCTACAGTGCCGTGTGGTCAATTGGAAATGGGAACCGTGTTTAATTAATTCTGTGATAATTTCACTGACGCAATTAGAGGATATGAATATTGCAGCATGACATTATCAGTTCATTTTGGTATATATTGACGTTAACGTGGACGGAGGCTATCGAGAATTTGCTGATCGAAGAAAGAGAAACAATTCAAGCGAAAATAGACTTGCAGGGATCGTCCAGTTTGTGGATAACTTTTCGATATTGTCATTACTTTTCAGTGTTTAATTTAGCTATTGCCTATTCATCGTGATCATAAGTACGCTAAATCAAGTAAAATAGTTGAAAAAATAATTTACATGTATTTATATTTTTATATTATTTAATATATTCATATAGGCTATAGAATATTTAGATTGCATAAATTTAATATAGGCTAATTTATCATAAAATGTATCATCTTGATAAGATGATATCGTGGCCGCTTTCATACAGTTGATATTCCACTTAGCTATTTGTGTCCCATAGGCTATGTGCTTTTATTTTATTAGAAAAATCATTTTATTCAACAGTTTAAAAACGTTGTTGTCCAAATAATTTTTATATTTAACATCCATGAGCAAAGATAAGAACATTTGGTGTGATTGTAGCATAAAGTGTCCATGCAGGCGCCTTTGCAATAATTGTTTCAGTGTAATTGTACGACGCTAGTCATGTTACTGTACCACACTGATCATAATAATATATTGTATGTAAATATATGCAAGGCGTAGTTTATCTATATAGTCTTTAATAATAATAATACTAATAATAATAATGGTGTAGGTTCCTCAAAATGTTTAAGGATTAAAATATTTTTATATATGAGTATTTTTTTGAATTCTTAAAGTGTAGGATGAAAACGATAAATCCATCAGACATAATCATGAGCATTTATTTCTAGTGTGGTTATTTTAAAAATGCATAAGACGCTCGGATATGGTGCTATGATATTATCGCATGCACGGATCAGTGCAGGGCGAGAATAAAAAGGGCAGAATCAAAAGGATGTTATGATCCCCTGTGAATATTGAGCACCGTGGTGTGAAATCGCTCATGTAAACCTCACAGATGACGTGTTTGATAGCGATTTATTTATTAAATCCATCCTCATTTAAGACTACAGTCCCATATTTGGAATATTTTTCTAACATATGACCTTGTGATTCATGTTGTCAAATTTTTGTTTCCATTTAAAGAAATCACTTTTCTTCTAAACGAGATTTTTTATTTTTTTTTCTGTATGCAATAAATAAATAAGTAATTCATATTCTCATTCAAACTATAGTCACTCTTTTAAGGTAGCCTATTATTTATGAACTTGGCGATATTGGCTATATTTAGGCAGTGATGTTGGATGGAAACTCATAGGGTCACGTCAAGGGAAGGATAAAGTGTGTCAGGTGCACCTTTGATTCTGGGAGATTCCAAGAGTAAGCTGAAACACCGCTTATGAAGTTGGATTACTCCTTTCTCAGTTGTTTTTATTATAGCTTAGAGCAGACGGGTAGGCCTTAATATTTTCAGCGTTTCTGCTGTGATACCTTCAAGCAGGCCTTGTAAAAAACTGTGTAGCTCATTTTAACGGATTGTAGAACTTCAAAGTGGTTGGTGCAGATGTTTTAAAATTAGTCAGTATATGCTACACTGCAGACACACGTGCGGTTCACAATCAACGACAGCCTCCAGGGGATCGATACAGCCTGTATAGGCTATACATACGTGGGTAAATCGACAACTCGGGATGTTCTCACTATGCCTTCACTAGTGTCGCTTAAGTTTAGTAGCAAACAATCCTTAAAGGCGCAGGAATTTATTTCCAATCTCTCTCTCTCTCTCTCTCTCTCTCTCTCTCTCTCTCTCTCTCTCTCTCTCTCTCTCTCTCAGATGTGGACTATTCGTTCTGAAAACGCAGGCGACCTTGTGGATTTGGAGCCGCTTGTGTTTGGATGAAGTTTATTGGCCAAGTAAGAAAGCATTTACGAGCATTAAACACAGTACAGTATACAAAGCAATATAAATACCCCATAACAATAGCAGAATAAACAGCGTTAACAAACAAACAAACTGTTAGCCTACTGGAAATCGCAGAGCAGAGCTAACGAATAGCTAATTTCAGTCAGTCGTTAGCCTATTTTATCACGTCTTATTCGCTCCGTATATCCTCTTTAAATTTTGGCTTACTAAACGATATGTTTCTTATTTCTTAGTAAACGGCATATTTAATAATTTCTTATCTTGTTCACATATTTTCTGTTATGACTTTAAGAGGTGAGCAGACACAATTAAATGACAATTAAGCTCTAAAAGGTTTCACTGGAAGTGACCGAATTAAGGTCGGACAGGTTGATGGATTACAGTCTATATCTGGGTTGTAAAGAAATAAATAAATCGTCAAGTGAAATGTCGATAACAATTTTACATCTGAAGCTACGGGCGATGTGTGTAAAAATTTATGACATCACTGTCTTAGTCGAAGAAAAGAAACACAAATATCATCTTTGGAAACAAACTCAAAATATATGGATCAACACATGTAAATAATACTTTCTTTGTCAGTTTGCATCCCACAGCAGTACCTAAATATTTTTATTTTGTCAAATTCAGTTAATGTCAAAAGCAGGCAGGTGGCTATACTGGCACTTTAAGAAATAATTGCTCTGAATTATTTGCATCCCCTTAATCAGACTGCAGAGACAGCAGGCAGGATCCTGCTTCCAGTTATGAAAAATGTAGATGTAATTATGCCTTATTTCTTCTAATTGTGTGATGTTAAAGTTCATCCTCCTCTCCTACCTTTGATTAGCTTTTGGCACATTATTAGCAAATAAACAGCTTTATTAAGTTTGATGCCATTTGAGAGAGGCCTGGACCATGTGGCCCCTTAAAAGTAAAGCAAAGAGCTGTGATGTAAAATTTGTGTCTATATTGGCAACAGGCCATTTAATCATTCAGCCAGTGAATCAGTCCCCGGTTTCAGCTGAGCTATATGTGTGCCGTGATTCTTCAAGCAGCACTCATTCTTACAAGGGTTAGGCAGCTTGTTAATAAAGTGGAGGGGAAAGGAGACCCAAGACCTTTCTGCGGGAAGTCCAGGCTTACTCTGACAAATGCCATAACAGCGTTTGAACTTGCTCATTCACTCAGATTAATCCCTTATGTTCACGAGGCCAATGCGTTCTAAATTCATATTTAAAATGGTGGCTATTTGGTGTTGTTTTCAGTCGTGCTGATTACTTCAGGGTTTGAACCCCCAATTAAGTGCAATGGCCAACCCCCAGTGGCAGACAGTTTTGAGTGTTATGCACAGGCATGTAGGGAAGATAATGAGGCGTAGTTAACCCTAACAGGCTTCCTCCTGTCTCTTGCTGTAGTTTGCATTTCACCCTAGAAAAAAAAGATATAAGGTTAAAAAAATGTGCATTTATATGTGTTAATTCTCTTACATGCATAATCATTTTTCTCTTTGTACTCTTTCTGCAGAATTTGTATTTAAAATAACTATCCTATACAAATGAGCACTACTAGACCTCATTTCTGTGACATGTAGGTCCTGGATTTAATTTCTCAGCAGTCTGGTACATTTTTTCTGTGTGTTTGAAACCACTGAAGCAAAACGTGTACAAAAATTGATTATCAACAAAATTATGGCTTAAAGCCAAAGGTCTTGAGTGTTGAAACCCTGAAGCATGAGACCACATTTGTCTCTTTTTTTTTTCCCTCTGCTGCTTTCTTCCCATAGGCTGAAGGTATTAAATTGACTTTATCCTTGAAACATAATAATCCACAGAGTACTCTGACAAACCTACCGCCCCGAGCCCTCCACCTCTCCAGTCCCACCCCGAACAAGCTCTTCCTGGCTTTTTATTCTGGATACAGCTGATTGTAGCAGCCAGGTTGAGGTGTACGTTTTTATCGTGGTTTGCTGATAACAGAGCCAAACAATTGGCTGCATTGTTGGTCAGAGACAATGTTTTATATTTGATTCTAACATCACCCCTGAAGCTTGTGGGGAGACTGAGCAGAGCTGAAACATGTGAAAATTTCTGGAGGTTTTTTTAAGTCCAGACCAGGCAGCAGCATTTTGGACTAGCCATTTAGCACTTGCAAGCAGAGTTACAGTCTACTCGAGAGACTGAAGACTATATGGGCAGCTTGCTTGGACATGGAGCAATGCCCTTAAAGGGATAGTTCACCCAAAAATGAAAATTCTGTCATTATTTACTCACCCTCATGTCATTACAAACCTGTCGTTCATCTTCAGAACACAAATGAAGATCTTTTTGATGAAATCGGAGCGATTTCTGTCCCTCCATAGACAGCTACGCAACTGACACTTTGATGGTTAAAAAAGTTCATAAAGAGATCATTAAACAAATCCATATGAATTAAGTGGTTTAGTCCAAATTTTCTGAAGAGACATTTCACTTTATAGGATGAACCAATTTAATTTCAACGCACACATCAGTTATGATAAACGTAAGCTCAAGCATGTTTGCTTGACGTGTGAGAACCAATGAGGTTCATTCTCGTGTTACACAACACGTTTGCGCTTCCAGAAGAGGTTTGTTCTCATGCGTCAAGCAGGTTCAGTTGAGCTTCTGTTTATGTTCTCTGATCAATGTTTATATGTAAATAAAAGCCTATATTAAATCTGTTCATCATATAAAGCGATCAAGTCTCTTCAGAAAATTTGAACTAAACCGCTTAATTCATATGGATACAATCTCTTTATGAACTTTTTGAAGTGTCAAAGTGGTAGTTGTGTAGCTGTCTATGGAGGGACAGAAAGCTCGCAGATTTCATCAAAAAGATCTTCATTTGTGTTCTGATGATAAACGAAAATCTTACAGGTTTGGAACGACATGAGGGTGAGTAATTAATGACAGAATTTTCATTTTTGGGTGAACTAACCCTTTAAATTCTTAAGAAAAGAATATAAGGCTGTTTACAAAATTTTCAGTCTTGCAAGTAAAGTAATGTGAGTATGAACCTTTATCTCTGATGATATATTCTGAATGATACAAGCATCAGCCTCACTCTTAAGTTATAGTCACTCTTTCATACAATATTTAACAGTGAAAACAGTGATTGACAATGCATAAATGTAGTAGCTTGCAGAAAAAGATCTATTTGCATTTTAATTATTTGGATAGAAGAAATATGTTAACATTGAATGTTGAACATTGAATACTCTGCAGTCAGTATATCCGACCCACCGCACCACCAAGTAGATCTTCAAGTGACTGTAATGAGTCATGTATATTAAACCACGATCTACATGGCAACGACCATGTTGTATCTGTCGGAGGTCAAGCGAGCATGTAGCTTGCCAGCCGAGATGTGACAGGGGAATTTGAGTAAGAGGATCTTTCCTGATCATATCAGAGTTAATAGCTTGGGACCCATGGGAAATAAAATGCCTCAGCACAATAAGCTCAAATCAATACTATGAAAAAGAATTTATGAAAGATGCACAATATGGCATTTCATCCTCCCATTCACAGATAAGCACCATGCTGACTGTCATCTGAGAAAGCTCAGCTGTTTGTGGAAGTGTTGGTATAATGTTGGTATAATCATTCTGATGGGGGATAAACGCAGTCTGTGCTGCTGGTGTGTAATCAGAAAGAATATCCTGGTAAAGAATCTTTACCAATCAAGTTCTGCTGGTAAATATCATGGTTATAATGGCTAGACTAGCACCCAACCATTATGAACTTCAAAACCAGCTGGCCCAAACTCTGTACTTGTTTACTATATGCTCTAATGCAAAATAATAAGATGTTAAAACCAGGGTTGTGGACTTGAGTTCCACAGTTTGTCTAATAAACAACCTCTTACTTACTCCTGTGTTGTTTTGTTTGATTCTCTTGAAGTAAAAATCATTAACACACTTTTTGAAGTGCCAATGTTGTGTAGTTGTCAATGGAGAGTACAGATCTGGCTCTGATTTTATTAAAAATGTTTTCATTTGTGTTCCAAAGATGAACAAAAATCTTACGGGTTTGGAACGACATGAGGGTGAGTAAATGATGACAGAATTTTTCATTTTTGGGTGAACCAACCCTTTAATGACAGTTTTCATTTTTGGGTGAACTATCATTTTAAAGTGAAGTGGAAATTCACCATGTCTGTTTTCTAAATGCATGTTTAGTGGTCTTAATGTTAAAAGATTCATCTCTGCATGTGTTTTATTTTTAACCAATTTTTTGAGCTTGTAATTTGTAATCAAAATGTCATAATTTGATCTTCCAGTGAAATAACAGACTTCTCTCTGGTGACGTATGCCGAACAATCATTTAGTCCACTTAAACCCCTTACATCTGCCTCCAACCAAACAACTGATGGATAGAAGCCCACCCTACATTTTATTATTTTCCATAATCAGTTTCACTCGGATACACATCACAATACGGAAGAAAAATCTGTTGCTACTTCGCTACATTGCAACTTTGTTATTAATGGGAATACTATATTGATAAAGTTAAGTAATTTTTATATTGGTTAATTGGTTAAGAGTTTAGTTTAATTGGGTCCCTGGTTCAAGAAATGTTGTCATCTTCTGCGCTGAAAGGCTACATCACAGTCTAGATTAGCTGATTCTCTAAAAGTGCTCCTGGAGATTCTGTGCTCAACCTATGTGTACTATTTTAAATGAAACATGGCTATAAAAATCAAGACAAACTCCCAAGATACATATTCCCTCTGCAAACAGTCTTAATTAGGCTGTTCTGTGTGGAGTCTATCAACTCTTCTTAGAGCTACTTCTGGCAGACAAAGAAAATCACACATTTGTTCTTGTTTATGAGGTCATTCCGCCTGCAGTCTAGTTTAGAAGCTCGGCTCATTGCATGTGTTGAGCAAATAATCTATGAGAGGAGCGAGGGGTGCTTGGATCTTGTGGTCAAAGCCGAAGACCTAGCAGGCTCGCAGTTGCTGATAGCACACATTAATTTGCTTAATGCGGACATGTATCATTTTCATCTCGCTCAACCATCCCCCTGAAAGTAGACTGACAGGATTTCACTTACAGTAAATGAGCGGTTAAATGTATGCCATCCGCATCATTTTTTCATTCTCCGGGTCTCTAGTGTCATTCGGACATAGCCGACTCATTTAGCATGAATACAGACAAGCTTTTATGCCGCATCCTGCATTTGATCAATCATGCAATTAAAAGCTGTTTCAAAACAGCAGCATTTTTAATTTCATCCGGCTTGAGCTAAAGACGTGGACTGCGTCCATTTGTTGGGGGTGATTTATGCACTCATCTTAAGAAGGAGAAGTCACTGATCTGCAGGCTCATTAAGATTAATTAGTGACGGGCTGCAGAGTGGCGTGGCTGATGAAGAGGCGCTGGAAATGGCCAGCACTGCCAAGGTGAGGCGAACAGCTCTTCGGGCTTCTCTCTCTCTTTTCGCTCTCTCTTTTTGCTTGCAGCCTGAGGGTTGTGATGGAAGGGGGGAGGGACTGAGTAAGGAAAGGGAGAAGGGAGGCACACCATCTGTAGACAAGTCCCTCAGCAGAGTTACCAGTCACCCCCATCTGTCACGCTGTGTAACCCCCCCCCCCCACCTCCAAAACCGCCCCAGCCCGTGCCGTCCCCCTGGGCCAAGCTATTCAACCACTAACAGAACCGGCACTGGACAAAGATCAGGAGCTCTCCAGCTAACAAACGCTGACCCTTTAGTAAAACAGACCTAACTGAAACATTGGCAAACAGACAGGTAGACCAGACATGAAAGAAATTCAAGGAATAGGTCGTCCAAAAATGAAAATCCAGTCATTATTTGCTCATCCTCATTTCAGTCCAAAGTCCAAACTCATATGTTGTTATTTTTATCAGGGAACACAAAAGGAGAAATTTTGAGGGATCTTATTGCAGCACTCTTCCATACAACAACAGTTCATAGTGAGCACATCTGTCAAGCACAAAAAAAAAAAAAAAAAAACGACATTTTTAAAGTCCATGTAATTTGTGCACTGCATTGCAAGTCCTCTGAATTCATATTATAGCTCATTCACTTTTGATATTTTCTTCCACTGAGAATATAAAATATTAATACAAAACATCATTATTGACAACAGTTGGAATATGCAGAACAAACTGTTTATTGTTATTATTATTATTATTATTATTATTATTATTTATTTATTTATTTTTCCTTAACAGAATGTTCTCATTTTGTTGTACTGTTATTGTATGGGTGTAATGGTACATGTATTCATACCGAACCGTACGGTACGGACGTCACAGTTCGGTTCATGCAGTTAGATGATGAAAACAGTCAGTCACAGGCGATCCACACGCCAATCCAGAAGGGGGCGCGCGTGGTAATGCAACACTGTTTGCTAACTGCCACAACAGGAAAAGTCCTCGAATGTGTCTTTCTGTGCTTACGGACAAAGGAGAATACTTTGAAAGGCTTACGCACTCAACTGTGCATGAAACTGAGCGGAACGTGGAAAATTAAGTATAGGAGGGTTGCGCTTAAGCCTTGAATGTTTAAATATAGTTAAGTGGAGCAAATTGTAACACTCCTAATGCACTAGTTTTATTTTTCATTATACTGTTTAATTTGTACTTTTATAACACAAGATGCTTTTCAGTTTTGTAGCTGATTGTGACTAAATACCTTTTGTTTTTTATCAGCCCTGTAAAATATTATGACCTATTGTATGCAAGAGTGCATTCTGTTTACTGCTTAGTGCTTAAAACACTTAAGAAGGCTGTAATGTACTGTACCAACTACCTCAGGGGGGACTAAATGCCACTAGGTTGAACAAACTTTAATTTGCACAATTGTCTGTTCAAAATAAATGAAAAGAAACCTAGCATTGTGGATTTTTAGTAATAATTGCAGGATTGCTTTTTCCGGTAACACTTTAGTTTAAGGTCCAATTCTCACTATATTAACTAGTTGCTTATTAGCATGCATATTACTAAGATATTGGCTGTTTATTAGTATTTATAAAGCACGTATAAATTCCTTATTCTGCATAACCATATTCTACATCCCTTAATCCTATCCAGTACCTAAACTTAACGATAATAAGCAGTAATTAGGGGTTTATTGAGGCAGAAGTTAATAGTTAACAGTGAGAATTGACTAAAGTTTTTCCTTTTGTACCGAAATCGTACCAAACCGTGGCCTAAAACTAATTTTTTTCCACACCTGACAATGGCTGGTGACTTAAGAAAATTTACTGGCCAAAAATATTTTTTACCAGCCATGACACAAAAACAGGCAGTTATGACACCAAAATTTTAGATTGTCTTTTGTTGTTTGGTTACTATTAAAAACGCAGTAGCAGGATTATTAGGATGCTGTCACTTTAAGACTGAATGCACACACATCATGCGTTTTCTGTTTGCATTCACTTGAGACATAACCGACTGTGTTTACTAGGATACTCGCCGAGACAGGCGTTTTTTTTTTTTTTTTTTTTTTTTTTTTTTTTTTTTTACATAATTTTGAGTGAATTTGTCCACTGAAGCGCAGGAAGGCATGAAAGAGAGCTCACTTTCGCACGCTGTCTGAGAGACGCGGCTTTCAGGTCAAGCGCTTCGGATTTTCAACCTCCCACAAAGCGCGTGAGTATTCCTTTTAGAGTGTTCCAGCATTTGAATATTTACATTGGAAAGGCTAAAACTTTCGTGATGATGAAGCACCAACCCGTCAACTGTAGGCTACAGAGCGTAGTTCACGTTCATGCTGTCACAACAATTCACAACATTTCATTCATTCGCCACGCTGATTTATACTCTTTTTACTCGCATTTGTCGCTTGACGAGTGTTAACTTTAGGCCCTATATGTGTGTGTGCGTGTGTGTGTATATATATATATATATATATATATATATATATATATAGATATATAAGATTGCATCCTGAACTACAGAAACAGGTTAGTCATGTATATTTATGAATTAAATTTTCAATTTACTTTTTTGTTTGTGCACTTATATGTCTGGAGCCCATTGCAAGTAGCAACACTCTTACCTTAGTACCTTAGGGCAGTGTCTGTTGGAGAGGACCCAGGTTTTGAAAGGCCAAATGACTGCCTCTCATCTCCAACATATCTCCTTTTGTTCCAGCAGCCCAGCCACCCCCTGTTAGAGACCAATGAATTCTGAGTCTTCACTTTACTTCTCCACACCACAGAGATGTGAACTGGGCAACCTTGTTAGGTGACAGAGGATACTACTGCCCTTCAATCAGACCACCTGTCAGTGTACATGCTGCTGTTTTCCTGAGGCTGTGTACATTCAAGCTGCCATATAAGGTGATTCATTTTACATGTGCTCATAACAAAAGCTGACATCTGTGGTAAGAGATGGAAAAAACCTAAGGTCTGTGGTCATAATCGCAGAGTGACAGCTAATAATGTGCCTGAAACTTCAGCTTAACAATTGCTTGAGTACGTGATAGGGCAATGGATTGCGAGTAAAGTGATTGCAAATGCAACAAAAAATACAAATTTGTGCTAATAATTTGTTAAATGTAATCTTGTTTGAGTGCTCAGGCTATGATGTCCGATTCAAGGACATATGATTCTTAAGAACTGATTCTTTGTAATGAGTCAGTCAGAATGATTCAAGAAATGCTCTTGAATAGTAGTTCTCAGCCTTTTTGATTTGAAGGCCCCTCATTGTCCAATACAATTTTGTAAGGACACCCCCCACCCCATATAAGGTAGGATATTTCCACTAGTATTTCTGTTATAATTACGACAAAGCTGCTTGTTTTAGGTTTTTTTTAAACATAAGTAAACAGAAAAAAATTGATTTCTTGCATAAGTACCATTGCATAAGTACCATTAACCTGTAACCGTTAATAGATTTGTGAGACTGGAAAAAAGTTATTTGCCTCCTGAATCCTCTCTGTGGACTAAGCCACTGGATACAGTATGGACACATGATCACGAATGCTATCATTTAATATTAGAAACATTAATGATCGCATGCATGGCATAAGATAGCAAGCAATGCTGAGGAAAAAAAAAAAAAAATGAAGCAAATGGCCCAATGCCTTTCAGCCATGCTCCTTTCAAAAGTTGTTTTCCTGAAAATTAGGCAATTGACTAATGGTGTAAAATGCTGTTAATTAGCTGTACAGAAGCCCAAACAGGCTTTTTTGCCTGTAACTAATAAGAAATCAATTAGCTAATGAATTGGTCATTAAGTGAAAAGCTATCTTAGCCAGGGTATTTTTTAATGATTTTGCCTATGATCCTGTCTAATTGCCGTTGTCATACAGAGCTCTCAGCTTTCAGCATGGCTAATGAAGCTTCATTAGATCATAACTGGCACTCTTGGAAGATTTAGAGGCAAACCTGCTTCCCAATTATTTTTAATTGCCAGACATTCACACAAACAAGCGCTGCACCTTGCAGAACAGGAGAGGAGATCTGGCAACGCCGGTGTCTCCTTCATTACTTCATTTGAAGCGATTAGAGCCATGTGCAGGGTCGCCGTTACACTGTTGTTTTTTTTCCCCTAATCTAAAGAGCCTCATCATTTCAAACCTGTGGGTTATTGTGCTCTCCGTCACTTTGATTTGCACCCAGCAAAAAGCTGTTTCTTCCTGCTCCACAGCTGGGGCTGTGTCACTCACACAAATGCGCACACACACACACTCACACACACAAACACACGCTGTCTATATTTATTTCACTTACACATGTGTCATCTTGCAACAACAAGAGGCAGTGGATTCCAGGCAGCCATGTGTAATTTAGAGAAGACAATGGGCTGTTTTTATCAATAGCTTGACCAAGTTGTCAGGTCCTTCTGTTCATAGGCAATGTCTTTTTTTAGAGTTAATAGAGAACCTTCTCTTGACATGTTTTCAGCTTGACCACAACCCTGAATAATATGAATGGAAAAAAAAAAAAAAAACATATTACACACACACACGCACACACTCTCTCATATGCAAACATACTTGTTCAAACCTTTGGGGCCAATAAGATTTTTTAAAATGTTTTAAAAGAAGTCTTGTCTTGTTCACCAAGGCTGCATTTATTTGATCAAAAATACAGTTAAAACATTAATATGTTACGGTAGCTCCAATGAAGATGAAGAAGAGTACGAAAATCTAACAAGGTTTATTTAGAAGACTCAAAGATAATCCAAAAGCGTTACACATGTCACAAACACAAACAATACCAGACAACTGAAGAGTGCAAAGGCAGGAACTTAAATACATAGCAAATGAGGGAACAAATAATGAACACCTGTGATGATTGAATGAATTACCATGACAACTAAAAGGTGGCGGGAAAACAGAACAAAGGAAGACATGTGACATATGAAAACAAACTAAAAGTCCATGAAAACTAAAACGAACATAACATAACTGTAACATAATATTGTCAAATATTATTACAATAAATGTAATTTATTCCTGTGATGGCAACGCTAAATTTTCAGCCGTTACTCCAGTCTTCAATGTCACATGATCCATAAGAACCATGCTGATTTGCTGCTAAAGAAACAATTCTTATTATTATCAATGTTGAAAACAGTTGTGCTGCTGAAATTTTATGGATTTTATGAATATTTTATGAATATTTTTTGATTAGAAAGTTCAAAAGAACAGCGTTTATAGTCAAAATGGAAATCTTTTGTAACATTATAAATGTGACAAACTGTCAGGTTTGATTATTGAATGCGTCCTTGCTCTACACACAAACACACACACACACGTCATGTTGCTAGAGTGTGTGCCAGTGTTTCCTTCACACAACAACAAACACATGAGTCTGATTCATGAACAAATGACTCTTACGAACCAGTTCTTTTTAATGAGTCAGTCAGAAAGATTCATGGAAAACCCTCAAGCACTAAAATGTAATGATGTATTATATAAAATGTATAAAAAATGTAAATTAAATAAAGGAGTGCATGAATTTCAGTCTCCTTTATTTTATAACAGTTGGACTCTTGTGCCTAGAGATTTTTTTTCAAAACTCTTTCCTTTAAAAGTGAGGTGCTGAGTGCTTGCTATTTCAGACCGTAGACCAAACAAGGTCACAATTGTTCCACTCCAGGAGAACTTCACTACCCAGCACTCTCTGCCCACTACTGAATTAACAAATATATATCGGGTGAACACAAATTCGTCCCCCTCCCAGTAGTCCAGCTAATATGCATCTAGTGACATGCCAAAAAAGCATGCCTTCAAGGCACATATTCTTGGAAAATGAGGGCAGGGGTGTGTTTTAGCCAGTGTGTTGATTTATAGTGAAGCCAACTGACTTGCCCTCACATAGAAGAAGGACGAGAGAGAAAGATGGAGCGTTTTCACCGTGTGGCTCATTTTTGATTGGGGATGAATGGAACACCAGATGTCCATCAATATTTAGTAGTAAACATCACAAACGTGCATCACAATGTAGCAGATGAATGAGTGGTGTGGCAAAGCATTGTGGGTAAATATCTGCCAACACCTTTCTGATATGCTCCAACTTCGCAGGTCTACTCAGAATGATTGACAATGTGTTTTGTAGTTGAAACATAAGGCCATGTATTATTATGCGTTTAAAACATTTCATTTACAGTATGATTATGGCTTAGGTGAGCTGTAAGCATTGATTTTATCACACAGAATAATCAAATAACTCATAAAATGATCAGGGGAAGTGCTGGTAATTAAACGATCTTACTGTGATTAGGACTTCTGGAAGGCCTCATTGGCTTAATCCAAAATGCTCTGACTTGAACAGATGATGCATCCTAATTGACCGGTGCAAACAAATTTTGAAGGAAAGGTCATAAATTAAAAGTCTGTTTCATATTGCATTTTGCTCCATTTCAAACTCGATAAACTGGATTAAATCAAATTACGGCATGCATAATTTAACTTATGATTCAGGGGTGAGCATATGTTCATTCATCCGATTGAATCATTTGAAATGTACACAGTAGGGCTTTGGAGCAGCCAATATGGCAGCTGAGGTGTGTGTGTGTGTGTGTGTGTGTGTGTGTGTGTGTGTGTGTGTTTGTGATATATCAGGACACAAATTTGTATAATGACATGGGTATGACATAGGTATTACAGGAGAGGGTGACTTATGAGGACATTACCCCATGTCCCCATTTTTCAAAAGGCTTATATATCATACAGAATGAGTTTTTTTTGTTTTGTTTTTTGAGAAAGTAAAAATGTGCACAGTTTTCTGTGATGGGTAGGTTTAGGGGTAGGGGTAGGGTTAGTGTAGGGTGATAGAAAATACGGTTTGTACAGTATAAAAACCATTACACCTATGGAATGTCCCCACAATTCACAAAAACAAACATGTGTGTGTGTGCACGCTTGCAAGAGTGCATATGTTTGCATAAATATTAAACTCTGAATATGCAAAAGGCAATACATGGAACATTTTTATTAAATTTTGCATTGGTATATAGACATACATACCTATTTAAAAAAATCGGTAACACTTTATTTTACAGTGTCATTGTTACAAGTTACATGTAGTTACAATAGTAATAACTAAATTATGCATAATTACATGCAACTAACCCTAACCGAACCAAACCCTATTACTCAGTACATAAATGTATAATTACAGTGTAACAAAGACACTTTAAAATAAAGGGTTACACTTTATTTTAAGGTGTCCGTGTTATAGTGTAATTATACATTTAAGTATTGAGTAATAATAATTAACTTCATGTACTTACTATAGGGTTAGGGTAAGGATGAGGGTTTGGTTTAGGGTAAATTGCATGTAATTATGCATAATTTATATGTATTACTACAGTTGCCTATAACTACATGTAACGTGTAACAATGGCACTGTAAAATAAATTGTTTCCAAATAAAGTGTAACCAAAAAATCTTTACCTTTCCTTACTGCAGAAATGTCTCACCATGCATTTCTCACCATTGGCAGTGGACCATCAATTTTGTATCTAGTGAATATCAACCCAAAACAACAATTCTAAGTGTTCAGGCTGTACTCACATAAAATTAATTATTTTAAACACTGTTTTTTTATTCCTCTACCTATTCCAGAAAGAAAAAAAGTTTGGTAACACTTTAAAATAAGGTTCTATAGGTTAAAATTCTGTAAAAGTATCTGTCCACCTACCAACAATATTTTCAATTCAATTAAGAATTAGTAATTATTAACAATAAGTAAGCAAGTACATTATCTTAGTATGTTTGTCCAGCCTACTGGGGTCTGGACATCTGGGCCCAGCAAGATATAGTCACACATCCACATACACTCACTCTCTCACACACAAACACTGGCGGGTGGAACACTTTGCCTGGAAGAGGCCAGTCCTCCCTTGCAAGTATTATGTAAATTGAATTTGTTAATTCAGTGCCCCTGTCTCTGGAAAATCTGCCACCAACACCTGCCACAGTTTCAAACGCAAGGACGCAGATTCACAATGACATGGTCTTCATTAAATAAACAAACCAGGTTCCCTATAACAGCATTTGGTGGAAGGCACCATCAATTCTTATATATTTAGATCACAGCAATTGGAAATGACACTGGGGAGCTCTATCAGCCTGTCTCCAGACACATGGGGTGAAGAAGACAGGCTGTGTGACTGTCTGCGCATGCTTTGTGCTTCTTGCCTCACATAGCTTAAGTCGATGACTGACGTATTTTTCAGCCACAGTTCCACTATCAAAGAAACTCTTGTGGCCTTCTGATGCATCATCTAAATTTCATAAAGACTCCGGCGACCAGAGCCCCTCTACAGCACGGCACTACCGGCAGTGCACTGTCTGTTTGCCTTTAACTTCGACACCCGCTCTTTGTGCTTGTCTATCTCCTTTCTCCTCCACTTATATTGCCCTAACAGGATCAAGGCGGATCACTGACATTAAGCATTCTGTGGAAGGAAGTCAAAAAGGTCCAGCACACCATGGGGGACACAATATTTATCGGTGCAATATGAAGTTTCTTGCGGCAACTGCGATTAGTTATAACACACATTAATCACTGTTTTTAATTTTTGATTTGTTTGTATCATTCTTTGGATACTAAAAATTTCTTTGTTACATTTATAGGTTCTTCAGATCCGTGTATGGGTTCTAGCGCTCCATTAACAGAGAGAATGTGAAGCCTTTCTGGGTTTGTTGCAGCACCCGTAGGGGAGACCAGAGAGTTTTGTGAAACTAGGTGAGTTGTAACAGTTAAATCAATTACAACTGAGCAACAGAGTTGAAATCACTATACACATACATGACTATCACCCACTTGACGGGTCAGTGGAAGTTGTAAAATTATAAATATGAAAGATTTTTTGGACAGAAATTAATTTTGAGGTTAAAAAAAGAAGTAAAAATTCATGTCTAGCTTTAATTTGATTTGTGATTCTGTTCATGAATGTTAAATGACACAACTGGTATGTTCTGAATCAGAAGGTTTTCTGGTTTAATTTGATTTATAACATACAGGCTTTTATCTACGCTACTGTTCAAAGGTGTTCTTTTTTAAAGAAATTAATACGTTTTATTCAGCACGGATGCTGAATAAATTGATTAAATTGATGGAAGGTGACAGTAAAGATATATATATTACAAAATATGTCTATTCCAAATAAATATTTTTCTTTTAAACTTTCTGTTTATCAAAGAATCCTGAAAAAAAATCACAGCTTCTACAAAAGTATTAACCTGCACAACATTGATAAATAATAAGAAATGTTGAACGATTATGAGTTATGGCTCCTGAAAATTCAACTTTGCCATCAGAGGAATAAATTATATTTTAGAATATAATAAAATAGAAAACAGTTATTTAAAATATTTTTCAAAATATTACTGGTTTTACTGTATTTTTGTCAAATTAGTGCAGCCTTAGTTAGCACAAGAGATTTCTTTCAAAAGTATCACATAGAAATGTCGTAACACTTTCAAATGTACTGTACATCTACTGGACCTGCAAAGGTTGCACAAAATAAGACCATGTATAGACCACATTTGACACAATAATGAGCGAGAGTGACTTTATTTGCTGTAATGAATAGATATGGCATAATAATTGTTTTGTAGAGAAGTACATTTAATAAAATTAGATTTTTTTGCAGTAGTTGTAGCCACAGCACACTTTGTATTTTACTCTATAATTTGCACAGTTTTCTAAATGACTTTAATTAGTAGCAGATAATGTGGGAATATCATTATGTAAAATTTGAGACAAATAAAAACAGTTACAGATGCTAAAAGAAAAGGTGTTACTTCTCCCTGGTCTCCCTTATTGTAGATAGTTTTCTGAAGGACCACATTGCACAATAAGGTTCTCCTATGGGATCAGGCTGTGAAACATTCTGTTACAAACTGTTTAGACTGATAAAGAAAATGAGAAACGCTGTAAAGCTGTAGCAGATTCGCACATTTGTGAGGTGGCTTAACACCTCCAGCCCAAGCTGTGAAACTATGAGCTGAGGTTTGCTGTATGGTTTATTTATTGGCTTTGGCTGTGTCTTTAAACATGACCCTCTGGAGCGGGAGACAGCCAAGACATCCTTAATGTTTTTACCAAATGGAGCGAACAAACCTTTGAAACGGCAGGGATATTAACACTCTGTTAACAAGAACTAATGACAGACTACAGTGCTCAGGATCAGATTATTACAGCTTAGGCCTTTTTGAGGATGCAGAAACATGGCATCACAAACTCTTACTTCAAAAGGCTCCAGTGATGTCTAGAATAATTCACAAACTCCGAAACAATTTTTGAATTTGTTAAAGGATTAGTTCACTTTCAAATGAAAATTAGCCCAAGCTTTACTCACCCTCAAGCCATCCTTGGTGTTATATGACTTTCTTCTTTCTGATGAACACAATCGGAGTTATATTAATAAATATCCTGATGCATCCAAGCTTTACAATGGCAGTGAAGGGGGCCAACGAGTATGAACATCAAGAAAGTGCATTCATCCACCATAAACATACTCCACATGGCTCCGGGGGGTTAATAAAGGCATTCTGAAGTGAAGCGATGCATTTGTGTAAGAAAAATATCCATATTTAACAAGTTATAAAGTAAAATATCTAGTTTCTAGCTACGCCTTCTGTAATAAACTTAAGAAGAAAGTGTAAAATTCTCGCAGTTCAAAGCGCTTACACTATGTCCTACGCTTTCTGTATTCAAATTACGAAAAAAGTAAGTTTTCATAACTTGAAAACGGAATGCAGTCTGGCGGAAGCTAGATATTTTACTTTATAGTTTGTTAAATATGTATATTTTTCTTACACAAATGCATTGCTTCACTTCAGAAGGCCTTTTTTAACCCCCTGGAGCCGTGTGAAGTAGGTTTATGGTGGATAGATGCATTTTCTTCAGCTCATACTTGTTGGTCCCGTTCACTGCCATTATAAAGCTTGGATGCGTCAGGATATTTTTTAATATAACTCCGAATGTGTTCATCAGAAAGAAGAAAGTCATATACACCTAGGATGGCTTGACAGTGAGTAAAGCTTGGGGTAATTTTTATTTTAAAGTGAACTAATCCTTTAAGCATAAGAGTTGGGAGTTGTATGGATAATTTGAATACTCTATAAACTCTAAAAGTTTCTTTTTCGAGTGTGAAAATAGGTTAATATAAAAAAGTAGCTCAACATGCTGTATTTATTTCATTAGGACTAATTTTTGCAAACGTAAATGCCTCTGACACATCATTCTTATAAATACTGTTTTTTAGTCTTTAGTACTTACGAAATCTAAACATTTTCTGCAGACGTAGCAAACTCTCCCATTGACACATACTTAAATGGACAATTATGGAATTAAACTAGACACCGGAGCTTTTGGGGTCATCTGCTCATGATAGATCTGAAGGAGTCAAATTGATCTAAACTGCAATGTTCTCAATCCGTCTCATAAACAGCTCAGTCCCAATAATCCATGCTGGCAAGCTCAGTTACACTAATGGAGCGGTACAGTGCGTACAGATGGTTAAATCAATCATGTGTAACTCTCATCTCATAAACATTAGACATAAACATAATGAGAGAGCTGCAGGAGAATTGGCCCTCGCTATAAAATATTTGTCCATATATCACTGTATTGTGCTGTTTCAAAACAGCATATTTTGATCCTTGTTTGTTTAGGCCTGGTTTGGTAGGATTCGGCAACGGGGCCTCATTTGAGCATTTTTGCTGCATTTGTTTCTGCATAAACGTACAGGAATGTCAAGACATTTGACAGGTTCAGCAACATTCATTGCAATTAAAGGTCAAATGACATGCAATCGGAACGAGCTGAACCATCAGCCGCTGTTATAATTTTGAATGGGATTTAACAGTTGCAGCACAAGCGGATGCCTCAGCATTTGAGCATTTCCATAAGCGCTCGCGGCTGTCTCGCCATTACTATTTTTAAATGCACTTGGGCTAAATGCCCTGTCACATCATTTGCGTTTTTGCCAAATGCTGCAGCCATTTCCTAAAGGCCATATACTAAAACAAATGCCCATTACCATGAAGTCTGCCTCAATGAGCGAAACTTTGAGTCCTAGACTGAGATCATTGACAGCTTGATGTGAAGAAGGTCAATTGGAATAACAGGTTTGTGCTTTATTACGAATGTAGCGCCTGTGTTTCACTTTGAAAGCGGGAGTAGGGAACATTGTGTCTGAGAAGTCAGGTAGCAACCATCCGTGCTCGGTAATGAGAAGGATATGCTGAGCCACACATGGCCCAAACCTGTGATTAAGATTAATCTTTTCTGAATATTTTTAACTGGTCGCACAAGCACGCTAGGCTGACCTGGAGGCAGAGGGGCCAGGATATGTTTTGTATTAAGTTGCAATTAAAGGGTCATTTTGTTGTATCAATATGTCTGGGTATGCAGACAGCTGTAACTGAATTAAGGTATTGTTATAATCAGGCAGTTTATCGGGCCTTTTAGTTGGGCCATATAGGAATCTTGTGTTCAGCATGTTGCATCTAACAAAGTAAAGCATTTGCATAGTTATTGTTTATATGACATCTTAGGTGTTTGGTTGACATTTATTGCTCACCTGGTTTATTTAGTTTTTTAGCTATACAAACATAATTTTATTTATTGTACAGCAGTACTCTTAGCTAGTCAGAGTGGTTGTCTGCTTATCCAATTATTCATTATAGTTGAATAATTATCTGATTTTGGGCCATTTTGAATTTTTTATAGATTATTTTACAATGAATTGAAGTACATATTGTTCAAAATAAATATAATTGCTTATACAGTGGTGTCCAAAGGTCTGAGACCGCAAGTGAACATGTTGGTATTTTGCATTTTTCTAATTTAATACAATTTATATTATATTATATTATATTATATTATATTATATTATTTCATTTGCTATTTTGATTATTGACTAGAATCTTAAATATTTGTTTCTCGTTTGAGCTTATTTCTTTTTTTTTTTCTTACATTTTTCAAAATCTTTATTTTCATAAATCTTTATTTATTTCCAGGTTTAAACTAGATTTTCAATCCCAATTTTTCCATGTGAGCTCAGATTTTCTATTAAATTGTATTGTTTTACAGTGAATTAAAGTGCATATTGTGTAAAGTAAACATAATTGCTTAGAGCACAAGCGAATGCTTCTATTTTGAATTTTTATATTATATTGTATTATATTATATTATATTATACACCGCCTGACCCAAAAAAAAAAAAAACCAACCATGTAGGAAGACGTATCATTTTGATTTGAGTGTAGAATCTTAAATATTTTTAATTTGTTAATTTTGTTTTTTGATGATGATGATGATTAGATTTCATCTGATGAAATCAGATTTGGAATCTAAATTATATTGTATACATTTATTCAAGCATATATAAAAATCAATATAATGTAAACTTTGCTCTCTAGATATCGGCATTAACATGCATGTTAAGTGTGTAGGTGTTACTTTTTACAGACTTTGGAGTGTCTGAAATTTCACTTTACATAATAAGGGTTTCCAGCCGCTTAGCCAGTTCAGCCATTGCCCTTACTTAAATCATCTCATACGCTTTTCTCTGTGGGCTGAAGAACTAATTACAGCTGAGTTTAATCTGTTGCAGTGTACGCCCCCTGCAGCCCTGCCGCCTTCATGCCAATTGGCCATGATGCATCGAGATACACATAGAGAGCAGCTGTCATCTCCTGATCTCTCTCAACACAAACACATAAACACACCCGGTTAAATATTCTTTAGCGTAATCTGGCGTGTCAGTCAGTCTCTACCTTTACAAAGGTAACATGCATTAACGTCAGTCAGAGGGAGTCCCAGAAGCAGGCCTCCCCGTAGCCACCTCACTTTTAAAGTTCCAGCCGTGCCACACGTCACAGCCAGTATGAAGATACAAACAAGATGGCAAAGCGCATCAATCCGCCACTGACTCCCTCCACTTTGATCTAATTCCACGCTTTGCTTTCTGCTGCATGAAGCTGTCAGATTAAGGGCTGTTGTGGAGCCCGCCGTGGCTGTTGAGCCTGACAGCCTGTGTGATGGATTACAGACAAAACAAAAGGGTTATCACCTTCACCGCCAACATTTCTATCCTCTTTGAGAGATCGAGGGAGGAGAATACCTCTCTGAGCCTCTTTGTCAGATAGCATGGAGGGGAAAGGTGTGCCTTGCTGAAACTCTTCCTCCCTTCCTACGGTTCTGGGTCCACAGTACTTTAGGTGCTCTTGAAATGGCCCTGCTCCTCTCAACATCCACAGCTGTTCACGATGTATGTGCTGAGAGCTATGAGTGGTATTAGACACCTGGATTTCAGCTAACAGACCCTGTGTATGAGAGAGAGAGCGAGAGAGAGAGCTGTGCCAGGCCTTTAATGAGAAAAGAGTCATAACCTGTGACTCAGCAGTGGTCAGTAGTTCAGTTAATATCCTGTATTGGTGATGAAGTGGTCTGGGAGAGAGAGTTTTGCTCTGTGTGATACTTGGATTGTGGGGTGGAGAAATAATATCACTAAGAAGTGACATGCCCATTCAAACATCTTCAAGTGGACTTTTCAATGCAGGGCAATTGCTAAGTAAATTGCATGATTATTGCAGTTAAAAAGTGTTTGTCTGTGTAGCTATGGCTTAAATCCCATTCACGTGTAGATTTGTAATGCAGTTGAAATTGAAAATGTTGTTATCAGTCGTCACAAAAGTAGATAGTATGAAAATGCATCATGATCACTCCATAAACTCATGAAAGTGTTGCAAATTGCATGGCTTTCTATTCATCAAAGTATGCTGGGGGAAAAAAATACAAAAATATTGATGATAAGAAGTAGAGCACCAAATCAGCATTGTTGGGGGTAACTCATTACAAGTAATTTGAGTAACGTAATCAGATTACTTTTTCAAGTAACTACAGTAACGCATTACTTTTACAGTTTACAACAAAATGTCTGTTACTTTTTCAAATAAGTAACGCAAGTTACTTTTTCCACATTTATTGACTGTGACAGCTCTCTTGTCCTCATGTTGAGAGGAATAAAGTGCAGAGGTATTGTATGCACTGTGTGAAGATGATAGTTATTGTAGTTCTAAACTAAATGTGAGCATGCGTTTACTCATCTCACTTGCATGGAAACATTCAGTATTCCTCAAAATGAATAAAAACTGTGAAATGCAATCTCAGAATTTTATGCAAACCTGTAATAATTAACGATATTAAATTACACAAATATGCTTTATGTATTTAATCTCACTTTATTAGCCAATTTCTTTGCTGGTGACCTTCAATGATCTAATTCAACCATACAAATAAGCAAAAATTACTTTATATTAGATTTAGAAATACGAGCGTTGAACTTCCTTTTCCAGTATCCTATTCTTCTTTAATCCAGAATGGCAGCACAGCTGAAAAATATATAGGTTATAAAATAGGTTTGAAATGGATATACATGTATAATTTGGAAATTTTACATCAGTTTTTTTTAACATTTTTAATTGCCACTGTTGCCATCTCAAAATAAAGTGTCACTGTCACCTACAGTAAACCTTGTGACTCTATCATGACTTCACTCCTCCAAAGCTGAAATGACTATCCGATATACTGTAATCTGCTGACAGGATGTTGCATAATGCCATGTGTGAAAGGGCTAAGATCGAGCTCAGGATGATTTACAGTAGGTAAGGCAATTCTGGTGGTCTGTCTCACATTTATGAAAGCGTTCATTAGTCTTGAGAGAAGCTTTCTTCTCCTGTCCTCCTTCAGGTGAGACATCTGTTATTTAAAAAGAGCAGCGTTTGAAGAGCAACGAGAGAGGAGGAATTGTTATTCCATATTGTTGAGCCACTGACAGAGAGAGCACAGTGTTTTAAAGTACCAGCGCTGAATGATAATGACAGAGGGAGATAATGAAGGCATTTGATGTGACACGTTCACCAGAGAGATTCAACAAAGGTAGTCAACTGCACTGACGAACCATATTACAGGTCAGTTTACCACACACACCCACACTCGCATTCACTAAAAGCAGACAGCCATGTTTATGCAGAAAGCAGCACTTTCTAGTTATGAGAACCTTAAAATAGTATGTTAGTTTCACAGCTAGTCTCCAGTCAACAGAAGAGTAGAAAAATGAAGTATTTTTATAAATATATATTTTAAAATTTGACTTTGAAATGAAATGCTAGCATGCTTCATAGTATATAGACTGTGCAGTATAATGACTGCTGTTGGTGCTAAGTTGGTGACACATGACCTCACTATGACTTAACGAATCAATTTGCATAGTGTTCAGTTATTGTCTTGGTTTAAATATGATTATTTTGCATCCAATTTTGTATAATAATTTTTTTTTTTCTGATCAAATAATGGGTTAAAATCTTAAAAAAACATGTCATTCATCTCACTAGAAAAGGATGATCCAGTTGAAAACATTGCATTTTTGGAGACAGTATTCCATGCAATGCATTCTGTTTGTATACTGCACAGTGTTGCAAATGGATTTGGTTTCAGTTTATTTTGATGGTCCCTTTAACACATTCTGTTGACTTTCTGTTGAACTACATGTCTACTCATTAGAGTGTTAGTAGAGTATAAGTAGGCTGGTAGGGTTAAGATTAGAATAAGTTGACATATACTTGCAAAGTTACTTATAGTCAGTATAATGTCTGTTTGGGGAGCATCACAATAAAGAGTTAGCAGATATTAGGCAGACAGTCTACTAATACTCTAATGAGAGTTAGCTGGCATGTAGCAGCAAAGTTACTTATGGTCAGCGGAATGTTCAAAAGGAAAAGGGACCATCAAAATAAGGTGTTACCATGTTTTTTTTTGTTTTTACAATTAATATTAGGGCTGGGTATTGACACAATTTTCACGATTCGATTCGATTACTATTCACATGCTTTCGATTTGATATCGATTATTTTGGATGTAGTATTTCAGTTACAGTACATGGCAAATTTTCTAGAGGAAAAAAAAATCAACTAATGCTGTAAACTACACATGTAAGTCAGTTGGTACTACTATAATAATACTGAAGGTTAAATTAACTTATTTATATACAAACACTTAAATTACACTCAAGGATGTTTTTATTATAAATAAAGTCTAGAATTACATAATCATATTTCTACTCCAATTCGGGTTTTTTTAAATATAAACATTTAAATCGTGGCTGTCATAATTTATTCAAACATGCATTAAATATTGAAGAACATTAAATATTATAATGAATATGTAACGGTGCATAGCTATATTTATCAGAATGTTGCTTTCTAGAGTACACTTTTCTAGTTGACTAATGAGTTTATGGTCACTGAATATGTTTTTCTGAGGTAAATGTGACGTTACGTGACATTGTTTACTGTTTTATTGACGTCTTTCCGAGGTTGAAACACTGATTGAGCTATTACACGAGACAGATATGGATTTCGGTAAGTTGTACTGTATATTTTAACATACCTTCAGATGTTTAGTCATGTTTATTTCGCACTGTAACTGGTATTAAAGCGGAGGAGAGGATGTTCACATTCACTCCGTGCTGCCGCTTCTCTTTAACTGAGGCGCTAAAGTGATCTGTCAAGTCACATTAAACAGCGCCAAAAAAGTACTTATTTTTTTAATCTCATTATAAGATGGACGTCATCTGAAATCTGAGACTTTGCTTCATATCAAAAGTAACAAAGCACAAAGATTATTGCTATTATTGGATGTGAGGCACTACATGTTCTGCTCATTCATTAACTGAAAACAGACTAGACTAATCGATTCTTGGGATTTAATAATCGATATTGGTTCATAAAAATGAGAATCGATTAAAATCGAGAAATCGATATTTTTTTTTACCCAGCCCTAATTAATATGGTCTTACACCATTCTGAACATACAGTGCAAGAGAAAATGCATGAACAGGCTTTCTCTGGAAAATCAACCCCCACTGGTGAAGTCGCCTGAGCAATTGAATGACAGATGTGAGGTAATGCTAGGCTGTGCTCATTCTAAGTGATGGGGAGATCACAGTGAATCATGCCAGGTGTTGTCATTGCATATAACAACACATAAAAACATGTTATCTGGCACCAATGCCGCAGTCCTGTCTTGACAGCTGCATTGCTTATAATCTGTGCGTTTAAAAACACACTACCTCTTAAAATCTGCATATGCATATAAATTTGTGCATAGAATGGAAGACTTAAGATTGAAGGAGGTCTGGCATGTACTGTAGGTGGGTCTTGTCCAATAAATGCTGATAATGCGGAACTAAATTAAATAGTTACATTTGGTCATTATCAGAATCAAATGTCTGAAGTATTTCCATTTTTTACAAGGCAGCACTGTATTGGTATCTTTAAGCATTCTGGTTCATGAATTCTTCTGTCTAAACCCTTGAATCCCTTTTCTAAACCCTTAAAAGTGTACCTAAAACTATAACACTGTTATTTAGCAAAATAGTCAAGTCAAGTCAAGTCAAGTCACCTTTATTTATATAGCGCTTTTTACAATGTAGATTGTGTCAAAGCAGCTTTACATTGATAACTGGTACATTATTTGGCTGCACAGCAGCTCTTAAAAGAATAGTGTCAATGCAGGCAGATCAAAGCACTGTTGAATATCAAATGTCAAGTCAAATGTCAAGTGTCCCCAACTAAGCAAGCCAAAGGCGACAGCGGCAAGGAACCCAAACTCCATCAGGTGACATCAGGTGGCAGACAAGTGGCAAATAGGTGTTTAAATAGAGAAAAAAACCTTGGGAGAAACCAGGCTTAGTCGGGGGGCCAGTTCTCTTCTGGCCAACAGTGCTTTGTTACGATTCAGGTAGGTATCATAAGTCCGACAGGATCGCAACATTCAAAGTATTTATTCCAGTTCCATCCAATTGAGGATCGTATTCATCACGGCGGTATGGACGGATGTTGAAGAACTGTGTCGTGGCTGTCGTGTCGATGAGGCCCTCACAGTGAATTATCTAGTTGACTCAGTCTCTGCTGATACTTCAGGGCTGCGTTGTGGTCGTGTCAAGGCGCAGGTCCTTGGTCTCACCTGGATACGGCCAAGATCCGGTTGACTACGGTGAAAAATAATTTAATAATTTATTCTTTTTGCACATGGAACATTACAAAATCAACAGCCTTGATAACCAATCACATTATAGCCTTGACGACATTGAATTGCTGGCCAAAGTAATATAACAGTCAAGGAATTTTTTTCGGGTGTAAACTTCAAAAATAGATCAATCCAAAATGAATGTTCAGTGGCAAACATGTTAAAGATTAGCCATTTATTCTGGAACTAACTGTTGTACTTTTGTTTTAGGCATTTTGTGAATAGTAATATATAATAGGGCTGGGTATTGACACAAATTTCAAAATTCGAATCGATTTCAATTCATAAGCTTGCAATTCAAATCGAATTGATTCGATTCAATATTGATTATTTTGGATATATATAAGGAACAGTACATGGCAAATTTTCTCTACTAATGCTGTAAACAATACATGGGAATCAGTTCTACGTACATTACTATAGTATTGAAGGTTAAAATTAACTGATTTGTATACAAACACTTAAATTAGTGGAAGTTAAGGAAGTTTTTATAATAATAAAGTTAAAATACTAACTTTACAATTATGTAATTATATTTCTACTCCAATTCGTTTTTTGAAATACATTATTTAAATGGTGGCTGTTATAAAAACTTGACAGATTTATTCAAACATGCATGAAATATTGAAGAACATTATAAATTATAACGAATGTAATATATGCTGCATATTTAGCAAAATGCTATTCTCTAGAGTTCAGTTTTATAGCTGACTAATGAGTTTATGGTCACTGAATATGGCTTCTGAGGTAAATGTGACGTTACGTGACATTGCTTACAAGCTGTTTTATTAACGTCTTTCGCGTTTGAAAAACTGATTGAGCTATTCCATGAGACAGGATACTGATTTTGGTAAGTTGTACTGTATCTTTGAACATACCTTTGGGTATTCATTCATGTTTATTTCACGCTGTAACTGGTATTAAAGCGGAGGAGATGATCAGTCACGCGCGCTTCGCGTTGCCGCCTCTCTTGATCTGAGGCTACAGCCATCTGTCACGCCACATCAAACAGCGCCAAAACGGTTATTTTTTGAATTTCGTAATAAAATGGACAGAATTCGAAATCTGAGACTTTTTTTCATATCAAAAGTAACAAAGCACAAAGCTTATTGCCATTTATTAGATGGGAAGAGCGCTACAATGTTCTGTTCATTCATCAACTGAAAACAGACTAGACTAATCGATTCTTGGGATTTAAGAATCGATATCGGTTCGTAAAAATGAGAATCGATTAAAATCGAGAAATCGATATTTTTTTTACCCATCCCTAATATATAATGTCTTTAAGTGTGATATAACGGCAGAAAAGTGAAGTCATTTCATGGTATGCTTCAAACTGAGCAATTTTGAAAACTAGTAGCTGTCCATGTTACAGTGTGTCCCGCTGTGATCATGAAACTGGAATAATTTCTCAACTTCCCTAAGCAGGGGTCTGTGTTCACCAGGGCCTCATTGATCCACATCTCCTCCGCCACTCTCTCTCTCTCTCTTCTTCTTCTCCTTCTCGCCCCTTCCCCTCTTGGCTGGCTGTGAACTCCAACTGATTAGCACTGACGGGTCCTGGCATCTCTCCTGGGAACCAGAGCAGTCTCATGACTGCCTTTAGATAGAATGATCTAATGGGGTCACACTTTAAGTCAAGAGTCTATTAATAAGAATCAATAAATATGCCATAAGAGATGCAGAAGATGACAGCAGACACCGGAGCATTGTAATGAAGGCAGGAATGGCACGGAGCTGCAGGGTCTTGGCAAGCTAACAAAGTGCAGAGAAATGTATTCCGCATCACAAGGGTATGCGCGCGTCCCTGTGCACATGTTCCTTTGGCCACGCGTCATAGAGCACATCCTGAGTTCCTGCACCGCTCACATTAGAGCGTGTCGTGTCGACCCGAACTTGTTTCTGAAAACTTTAAGATCCCAAGAGTGTGCAGCCTATGTAGATGGGATACTTCATGTTAGCATAATCTCCCTGTTGCCTATTTACAGTAGGTCAGGCTCTCTAACATGTCACAAGCAGATTTATACTCACAGTTAATGAAATGCATCCAGTAAACTTGGAAATTGAAAAGCTGCAATTAAGAGCTCATTAAGCAGCTTGACAATCGCAGAGTTTCCTTTTGAAACAGCAAGTTAGGGTGAGACATATTGAGAGCTTGTCATTTTTAAAATAGCCAGTAGCCTATATTTACATTAAAGTCATGAATCATAATTTCTTGCTATTGCTAGTCACATGCAGAGGGACATTCTCATTCTAGAGATTTAGAAATGCACCCATAAAACATGTTTGGCCCATACTGATAAGCCGATAATTGCTTTCACATTATGGTTGATAAGCGATAAATGGCAGATATTAAAATTCTATGCTATTTTGTCTGAATAAATTAAGAAATTAAGCACTAAAAACTAAAATCAGTCATTTTAAATGCAACAAGTGAATTTAGGCATCACAACATTATAATGTACAGTATGAAAAATGGGTCACACTTTAGTTTAGGGTCCAATTCTCGCTATTTACTAACTATTAACTATGACTTTTGCCACAAACTCCTAATTACAGCTTATTAATAGTTAGTAAGGTAGTTGTTAAGTTTAGGTATTGGGTAGGATTAAGGGATGTAGAATATGGTCATGCAGAATAAGACATTAATATGTGCTTCAATAAACAGCCAATATCCTAGTAATATGAATACTAATAAGCAACTAGTTAATAGTGAGAATTGGACCCTAAACAAAAGTGTTACCAAAAAATGGACATTCATTTTAAGATTTACTTAAGATGACATTTAACAGTATTAATAAATTATTAGTGTTATTCATTATCAACTTTAATTGAGTGTTACATAACAGCAAAGATTCTAAATGAACAGACAGGGAAAATGAGCATGCACAATTGAATATCCAATATCAACTGATACTGATCTCTGATATTGTATGATAACTGATATATTGGGCATCCTTAACAACAATGTGCATATGCCTGTGAGTGCAGGAGTCATCAGTGTTTGTGGTCTGTTTTCCATCTAGCTAAAACACTATAGCATGGCACTAGTAACGACAAGGTCATGGGTTTTATTGCCAGGAACATGAACTGATAAAATGTATATCTTAAATGCAACGTAAGTCGCTTTGGATGAAAGCGTCTGCCAAATGTGTAAATGTAGATGGTCTCAAAGGTAACCGACGTGGATTAAAAGCCACAAAATGGGGTCTTTAAATAGACGTAGGCTACTTGATCTGTGGTTTAAGTGGATGTCATTGTTCCCTGATGGAAACAAAAAGAGTGAGTCTTGAAGATCATTGAATAAATGGGATCTATCATGTAGGAAATATTTCAAGCCTGGACTGTAAGTGTTAGCTAAGAGATGATGTTAATATAATGAAGACATCCTCTCACAGTCTGTTGTGTTATACTTCGCTGGTTACAGAGGGTGTCTCTTAATTTGGGGTTGCAGTGGGACAGTGAAATAAATCAGGCCCAGCTGATGTGTGTTTTCCCCACGCCCCAGGGAGTCTGGGTAATTGAGCATGTTCACTGCAGCAATATAAAGGCCTTTTAACAGGGTGATAAAACTATCGGTGCTGCTGAGCACGGTGGGAAATGTGGGCCTAGTCAAATTGAGCGCTTGAGTAGTTTAAAAATTGCATCCAAAAACTGTATTAGAGGTTCTGTTACTGATCAAAAAATAGGGTTATACAATGGAAACGATTCAAGACATTCCTGTAAATGGGGAAAACAGTTTGTTGCGTGCTTTAAGCACTGGGAGCGGCTGTGGAAGCGTGGGGTGTCTATATGTGTGTGTGAAAGAAAACGAGAGTGAGTGTGTGGACCACAGGCATGCATGCCGTGTTGAGTCAGTTGAGTTGCCATACATTGGGATTTCGGCTAGCCGGAGCATGCTCTGATGTGAAGCATATGATATTACTTAGGTAGGCATGAAAGCAATCTTTTTAATATCAGACACTTTGCTGAATGGAATGTCAGGGTCAGCAGAGGTGAGGGCCAGCCTAGTGGTAGAAGAAAAAAACTATAAAATATTAATCGTCCCTGCCCATTTCATATAATGGCCACATTAAAGCTTGTGGTCAATTATTACAAATGCCATATAAAAAGGTTGTGAAACTCAAATGTGTGTATAATTACAGTAGCTCACTAGAAAAGCAGTTACACTGCAGTTAGACCTTGTAAATGCTGGTCTGTTTAAAGATTTGCTTTTCCTTTAGCAATGATTGCGGTGATTAGCACACATGGTTGTGCGCCATTTAGAATTGAATTGAGAACGTCTTCTACATTTGAGTGTTAAAAAATTTGAATTTGATTTGAGGTAGCAAATAGGATGCAGAGTTGCAATGTTATTTTTAACTATTTGAATAAAACTAATTTTAACTAGTTAAGCTAAATTTAATGAAAGTTAAAAATGAATCAAAGTCATGAATTGAACTTTGAACGCTGGCTTGGCAACACTGGCTTTGTTTTAAAAAGTTTAAGATGGATGGATGGATGTTAAATTTCTTTGAAATTCTCTGAATTCCAATTATGTAAATTCCTCTTTCTATCATTTCAATGCAAATTTCAATTCAGCTTCCTGTGGGATATGGCCAATCCAAATTCCAACATATGAATTGAAAGGGAGCCAATTCTTTAATTCTGAATTTTGCGCAACCCTGTTAAGCAGCTTAATGTAGAACTTCTGACTCATTTGAAGTGCAAAACATCTTAAAGGTTGACAGATGGGAAATTCTGCTTTGTGTAAAATGGCCCACATGTCTGTCATAACCATAGTAGGAAAAACGAAGCAACAAACAGTTCAGGGAAACCATGAAACAGCTACGTTCACATAACAGCCATGTTAATTAATGGGCCTTTCATAGGTGATGGATAAACAGGAACAGGTTTGTATTGGGCAATAGGTAACTACAATATATACATGCAATTGTGGTGCTCCAGTGAAATGTGTGTGGAAGATATGCCCTCTCCGTAGCTCTGTTGCTCTGTTCTGCTGCGCGCGCTTGTACCCGTGTTCTGATGTGATGAAAATTCATGAAGCGTGCATGTTAACTACATTACAGAGTCTCCCGAGTTCCTTGACATGAATAAAAAAAGGCCTCATCTTGATGCCTAATTATTTTTGGACTTGACAGCCTTGTAGCGGCCAACGCGTTGTAGGTCACAATGGTTTCATTGGTTTCCTGAAAAGATGCGCAGTGGTAAGCAAACCCATAATTGCCACCCATAATGAGGACATTCCTGGTACACGATGGCCTATAGAACCTCTAGTGTACTCATGCCTCAGAAATGTTTGGAATTTAGAAAACACTGTGTTGCTTTGAGATGATCAAGCCCCAACTGTTGTTTGTTGGACGTATCAAAGGGCCATAAAGCCAAAGTTGTTTATATATAGGGAGTTACCAAAAAATCCTATTGGGTTTGATTATCTCTCTCTGTGCAACTGATCTCTTAGGTTTATGATAATACCGTATTAAATTTTTTTTTTACCACAGAATCTTCTGAATATAAGCACACTTTATTAACCGATTGGGCACAGCGCAGATTCATGATGAAAATAGCTTCTACTGGTGAACGCGGTGGTTTTAATTCTGAATGTGTTTTTTATTGAGGCAGAATGCAGAGTGAAGTCTATGACGGACGCCTGTGGGCATTCAATCACAGAGGATGAGGTTTCCCAGCACAGCCAGCTCAGCAAGGCCCATGTCAGTCACATGGCTAATGACCGTTTCAATGACGGCTTCCTATCAACGTAATAAGAAGCACCTGTTAGTGGGGAAGCCCAAACTTCGAGAAGGGTGTAATCAACCCCGGGGGACTGATTGAATCCTTCCTTCTGATGGTGGAAACGCGCTTCAGCGCAATGCTGCCTCCACCCAGGGCCACTGGAAAAGGATCTTCCCGGATTACCCGAAGACGGGCGCGCCGGATGAGCCTTATTGGTTTGTGATTGTTCCACATTAACCCTCTGATTGTTCAAGAAGACATTATTAAAGGCTTCCTGAGAGAAAAATTGCAATCTTAATCATCTCTCTTTCAGCATGACGACTGTAAACGTAACGCAAGGGAAGCTTGCCGAAGTCTCCATGGAAAACCTGGGATGGCTTCTGGTCGATTAAGGCCATTGTGTAATTTCATGTCTTCCTAAGCACAATGAGCAATGAGATTAAGTTCAATTTGGACCTGCACTTGGATTTCCCCACCTCCGTCAAGGCCCGAGCCCCCGCCGTGTCAGCCTGGGCCCATTGGGAAATCAGCGATCTCCAGACAGGTCATCGCTGGCCCATGTATATATTCATGGGCTTAATCTCGCATCATTTCTATGGTGTGGGGAAAAGAAATGCATTCAATTTACACTCTCTCCATTTGCCTCATACAGTACACACGGGAGACATCCATATGTGTGTCTAACATGCTAAGGATTCATTCGGTTAGCGCAAAACGTTTTGAGAGGCAGAATCCAGTTTGTGAAATTCAGCCTGTATGCTTTAACTCAGAGCGGAGCCTCAGTGGGAGTCTGCTGGTTGGAGTGGAAGGCTTCAAGTTGTCTCCGGCAGATGCTGACTGTGTATTAAACAGATTAATTATTAAAACATGCTTGACAGATGAAAAGTGGGACCTCGGGCTAAAGAGAGAATGTTTATTCTTCTGCCATATACTGTAGTCATTTGGCTCCCGCTCACAAGTTATTGGGCACCTTGTTGAGGATTTGAGGGCTTGGTGTCATATGTGCGACGCACAAACCGTTTGGGGCTGTCCAGACCGGTACAGCTCTGATGGAAAATATGAGGCCCTTTATAGACCTGATTTACTGATTCAAAGGGTCTGTCTGAGGGTATTGTGTCTTGACGTGGTGACAGGATACTACAGTCCTCTCTAGGGTAATATATAGATTGTTTAAATTATTTGCACTCTAAATCTGTTAATGATTTACGTTTATGTTTTTAGTAGATGATTTTATGTGACTTACAATGGATTTTTTATATGCATTCTGTAACTTATACATACTTGTATATATTTTTATATACATTTTATCACATGGGGAAATCTTGAACTTGGCATTGGTAGTGTAATACTCTACTGTTTGAAAAGAGCTAAAATAGCTAATAGCTAACTTGTATCAGATAGATAGGTAGATAGATAGATAGATAGATAGATAGATAGATAGATAGATAAGAACATTTCCTTTTGGATGAATTATCCCTTCAAGCTGGTAGGGTGTAGCATTTGAATTAAATAAATTTACTTTTTCCACATAGATCTATGCCATACTGCAGGAAAATAAGCGGGAACCAGAGGGAGAACATCCTCTTTTGTTGGTCTTCATGATAAATTTTGCATGCATATTAACCAGCAGGGATGGCTGCCAATGTCCTAAACAGTGATGATTGCAATTTCTGTTTTATAGGGAAAAAAGAGGGGAGATGTGTTGCAAGTGGCTCTCTCTGTTGTGTTTCAAGGCCAAACCAAGCTGCATCTGGCAGTGGGTCTGAATGCCACCTGCTCCAGCAAGTCCCTGAGCTTTTCCACCAAAACATGTGACCATGCAAATTGGGAACAAATTATTCTGTCCGAGAACGGAGCGTTTGCTGCGGCAAAAACGATCAAGAAAGGACCCTTCTCCCATTAGACAGCGAAGACATGCGGTGGCAGCCACCGGTTACCTGGCCTCCCTGTTGACAGGGCTGTTGCTGATGGCCCCCAGCCCCCTGGACCCTGGGGAATGGGCCTCAGATGCAGATGATCACTATTAGGAGCCGGACAGCCCTCCCCTCAGAGCGATTAGCATTCCCCTGGCGTGACCTACAGGTGTAGCCCAGATTAAGTGAATAAATTCATCGCCCTGAGGATCACGGGGCCTGACCCCTGCTGCTGGCGCCTGAATTAGAATGTGTTTGGAGCTCGCGGGCACGGCGATGATTGCAAGCTAAACATGGATGGCGGCAAAAAGAGGGGGGAAGGAATGATGTCGATGGCTAAGGTTTATTTGCAAAACAAACTAACTGTTTCATTAGATTTCTCACCCATCCAAGCAAGAATTGACTACATCTTTTATTTTGCCGGTGTGTTTGAGCTTCTTAGGGAAGGGGGGTTTCGAGTAATTCAGGCTCATGTTTTGTTTGCTGTAATTTAATCTGAAACTAGCTTGTTTTTCTTTCCCCATCGGACTTGCCTGTTCTGTTGACATTTTTCCTGTTATTTGTATACTGCAAAGTGGTCCATTTTTCCCCCATCAAAACCGCTTTTCTCAGTATGTATCAGGATGTCTTTTGAATTTACCTTCAGCTCCTGTCAGACTTTAGAACAGGGCGCATGTACACAGATGAGGGGAAGATTCCTTTGTGCCCTGAGCATTTTCGTGAAGGCAGAGTCTGGCTCAAAGGCTGTCAGCACAAACACTGCTGGTTTGCTCTCAGTTGCACTCCCTGTAAAGGTTGAGCAGTTGAAACACACATGGGTTAACACCATGCTCATTATATACTTTTTCATCTCAGTGTTGATCTTATTCAGACAAAAATAGCCAAGGAAAAGAAAGCATCACAGTGTTCCCAAAACAGTGGAATGGGGCTGAAGTAGGGCTATCACAATGAAACATTTCATGATTCTCAATTTCAGTAGCACAACGAAAAAATATGATTGATAGATAGATATTACAAAGTAATTACATAGAAATTACATAGATATTACAGAGTAATTACATATTACTTTTTTAAAAATTAATATTTTTATTCAGAAAGATGTTTTAAATTGATCAAAAGTGATTGGTTTCCACAAAAATATTAATACAAATATTTTAACATTATAATAAGATAATGATAAAAAATAATAAATATTTCTTGAGCACCAAATCATGTGACACTGAAGACTTGAGTAATGGATGCTGAGAATTCATCATTGCCATCACAGGAATAAATTAGATTTTAAAATAAATTTAAATAGAAAACAGTTGTTTTCAGTTGTTATAATATTTACAATATTTTGGGTTTTACTATATTTTTATCAGATAAATGCAGCCTTGGTGAACATAAGAGGAATGTTAGTCTCTTTCAAAACATAAAAAAAAAAAAATTTGACTGACCCCAAAATTCTGAACCATATTTCTGACAACATCAACTAATTTTCTCTCAAATATTAAACAATCCACATTTTGGCCCTCAACATGCAGTGTTGAAGTAATAGAGACCAGAATTCAACTTAACTATTTACCAAAAGACTTGGCCTGAATTTTCATAGCAATTTGCCAGGGCATACTTTTATTTCTGCGGTCTGTTGAATGCTGTCACTATCAATTACAGTACCCCTGTATTCATTACACCAATAATGAACCCCTTTATATAATCTTTTTCCTGCAGTGATTCATCCTCTTACATGGACAAAGTGATTGTTAGTGGAAAAATTGTGTTAGGAACCCATTTGTCCTAAGTCCAGAGTTGCTGTAGGGGTTGGTTGATGGAACCAAACATGGAGAAGAAGCACTTAACGCAGTAGATATCACCATATGTCAGTCATATGGACGAAAGAAGAGATGAATGATACTCCTTTTTTTTTTACCAGTGTGCACTTATTCATAATGGCAGAACTGACTCTTCCTCCTCTTTTCTGTAGATGACAGTGCATCTCGAGGAAATCAAAACACTTACCATCTCTGGCACCCCATAGACAGCCTGTGTTGGTGGTTGTTGTTTTTAACTCGCAAGTTGATATCTGTGAGCTCTATGCAGAGCCAATGCAATGGAGGGAGAGATCTTTTAAACCACAGCTATGCTCTTGTTGCGTTGCATCACACATAACTGCATATTTTGGTAGAGGCCCTTGGTAAGCAGCTAAAATGAGGGTTAACTGCTAAGTTCACCCCATCTCCTCTGGACTTTCTCTGGATACCACATGGTGACCACAATTTCAAACTGTTGTGTAGTCTATGAAAGGAAGTGGGTTTAATGTTTAGGTTATGTTTTGTTGTATTTTTCCTTATACTGTCATATTGTATTATTCAAAAACCAGATAGATGGCCTGCAAGGCAAAATTCAGAATTGAAGACCTGGCTCCTTTTCAATTTGTGAGTTGAAATTTGATTTGAACTGGCTTCGCCCCACAGGAAGTTCAAAAAGTTGACAGGATGAGAAATGTATTGATATCTATCTATGCATACTTATTCTTTTGAAAAAGGTTTTCTAATCATAAATTACTGATCTAGCTTCCGATTCAAAGCCAGAATCTCCCAGTTTGCTAGAGTCAGCCAATTCTCTTTACATACCCTTATTATTAATTACATTGAGGTATAGAAATTAGACATTTAAAGTCTCATTTAACCCATATCATTCTACATTGGCCTGTATTAAAGCATCCTCTTATTCCCTGTTGGATTTGGGGCTCTGAACGGTAAACTTTGGGTCTTAGACACGTCTGCTCCACCTCTTCATATGCAGTATTAATTAAGTAATGATATAGTGGTGTGCTGGAGATTATGTCAACAGAGGTGCATTTATTTCAATAGAACGGGGTGGATTAGGGCAGGTCTTGCCTGCACGCGGAGAAACCGTTGAGAGCTCAACTGGCCAAAGATGAACATAAGGCCCATTTGCATAAAGGTCAGACCATTTGTGTGTAGGTTTCTCATCCAGATCTCACCAACCATCTCCACCAAGTTTCAGGTACAAATCAAATTACGCTACAAGAATAAACTGGTGGAAGATGAGATATTAAAAAAAGATATAGAGTGATCGTGAGACATATTCCAGTCCCTTTATCTGTCTACTTCTTCAGCTCTTGTTGTTATCAAATGATACAGTTGCTCAAGCACAGCGTTTGAATCCTAAGGACCTTAGGGAGCGGATTTGTCTCTCACAAACCCCCTTCTAACGGGGATTAAGGGGATTAGACACCAGAAAATGACCAAGCGCAAACTCCCCGAGCAGCCTGGGCCTTCCCAGCTCAGCCCGTCCAGGGATGGACCTGAGGCTGGTTTACAAAGTTGCTCTCAAAGGCCCTTCTTACCATGACAAAGGGCCCAACAATTCACCGATCCGCCAGAATGGCAGACAATGAACTTGCTGCGGTCCACCCAGCTCATTTTCATCTGAACAAATGGCATTACACTTGGCAATGACATTGTTCTAAATACGAACATGGCGCTCCTCTTTCTTCGCGGAGCTCAAGGTGTCATATTAATTATTTAAATCTGCAGAAAATTTCCAGCTCTATTCCTCCAAGGCCTTACCCAGTGCCAGAAGGTCTGGAATCTGCATTAGTTTTGTTAATTAGAGCTGAAACAAGGCTTTGATCTCAATGAAAATCAGAAAAAAGGAAAACTTCCAGAATGAATTATTTTCTTTCTAACCTATTTTTCTGTAACGATTCTTTTTCCCAGTCTCACGCATGTTTATTCCTGCTGTGTCAAAGTTTGATTTAACTGCAGATAATGGCAGGCGCAAGGTCAAGGGTTTGCGCAGTTAACCAGCTTTATGAGGTCAATGATGCAAACAATCACAATACTACTTGCACTATGATTCTGTTAATTGACAACAATAATTATAATATCGTTTAATAGAACAAAAATATGAAATGAAATTTTTACATAAATTTTTTTACACTTGAAGTTTAACGCAAAGTTAAAGCAATTAGTCGAGTCCTCTTAAGAGCTGTTTTCTCTATTTCCGTCATACATGTCTTCTGTAGCGTCCATGACCTTGTCAAGCACCGCTTTCCCAATACCTCATACTTTGTTGACTCTCCCTCAGCGAGGGTCAGTTTAATCAACGTGCTTGCCGAAATAAGTGTTTGTCCACTCAGACAGCGTGGCCAATTTGGTCCCGCTTTATCCGCAGCTTAGATGGAGATCAAACTCCCTCATCTCCCGGTTTCCCCCTTCTGTCTTTCAAATCTCTCTGTTTATGTATACCCCCTCCCTCAGCAGCCCACGTAAAGATTTAACGATGGAAAGTGAAATAATTACATTGGAGCGCAGCTAGCCCATGGCACCGGGGCTTGATGTTGACCCTCCGAGCCCCGAAGTCAGCCCTCTCCCAAAGCTCACGCGAACAGGCGTCAATGAATACAAAGGATTGAGGGGATTAGCCCATAAGACATTTGGTAGGCATTGTTCTCTAGCCGTAAATGAGTTTCGCCAGTCGCATGCGGCACGGGCCAAAGTCGGGACATCTCGGTGAGGAATTCTTATAATTAACCCTCTCTCTCTTTCTCTCAGAGAAAAAAAAAATATGACAGCTTTGGCCTCTGGATCCTGAATCTTGGACATTAGCAATTGAATAGAGAGCTTTCATACTGTATATCATTTTAATCTTTCATGTTTAGATCCACCAGATGGCTTATTATTAGCAGAGCTGAGGAGAAAGAGAGACAAATGGTCTTGTCTTTTTTAGGTAGAGATCAGCAGGAAAATGGCATTCATATAGGCTGAACATTGGATAATTGTATATGTGGCTGTTCAGAGCTGCATCCAGCCTCTGCCTATAAATCATAAAACTATTAATAACAGACAGTTGCAGGTCCAAAGAAATGATGTGCCGTTTGATGGGGAACAAAAAATATGGGTTGGAAATGGAAGATATATTATTGCCACATAATGTCATATATCTCATCCCAGTTTTGTGAAATATAATGGCTTTACTTTTTTTCCCAACGAAAATCCACATATATGAATGTCAACAGTGGAGTATGACACTGAAAAAGGTCACTCATTCATAGACACACTACGTTTGAATTTAATGTGAAGATGAAAGTATACTAAAAAAATGAACATGCATAACAAACATATTAATGCATTCATATTATATTATTATTAAAAATGTATATGTTTCTCACAAGTCACTTTTATTTGTATAGATTAGGCCATTCATAATTTACAATTTTAGTATATTCAGAAGCATCTTATTGAATCTATTTATTGCAAGATACACTGGTGGATTCTATGAGCTCTGGATCACTTGGCCCTGTTTGATAATTGAATTTCTCTAAGATCTGGTAATGACATACTTTGGCAGACGTGTAATGGTGTGATGGTATTCAGGGTGGTGTGTCTGGGGGGTGGGGGTCTCTCCTCTGTTTTATTTCATCTCTGTGCACTTTGCATTTGGCTGTCCCGCTCTCCACCTCTCTGTCGGCCCTCCAAAAGGAAACAATAAGGTTTAATCTCCTCCGCTGACAATGATGCATGGCGGGATGAAAAACACTTTTCAGGTGTTGTCATTAAAAAGCCATTTCTCCATAGCCCTGGTGAAAGAAACCCAAAGAAAGGCCCCAAAGTGTAATGCTTTAATACCCCTCAAGCTTTTCATTGGCATCTGCAGAGAACAAGCTGTCGGGATTGTCTTCTCTTTTTCAATTACCTGATCTTTTCAACTTTCTTCGAAATGAAAAACGCACCCACTGCGGAGCTCTGGTGCAGAATCCCCGTCCCTGTTTCCAACTGTTCTCATTCGGTGTGTGTGTGGTGTGTGTTTCACTTAATCAAATTCTTATTGTTTATGAGCTGTTTAGCTAGTTATTTTGAGCTGCTATAACTGTTTTGTGTTGATTCCATACTGCCAAAACAGATTCATTTTTGAAAATAAACTTCACACTCTAAAATTCACACTTGTCAAGCACCAAATGCATGTAAACTTGGGTTACTTTATTAGGAACCGCACATTTTTGAAGAAAACATCTGTCGTGTACCTTGCTTGCACATATATGGGTCAATGACGTGACGGGTCATTTTTTTGTCCAAAGGCCTAAATAATAATACAAAACAAAGATATTACATCCAAAGTATGTAAGGTAGAACAACTAGATCTCTTTTATCGAATCGAAAAGGTTTTAAATATATTTTGCTACATATAAAGGTATTTTAAAGATTTTGAAGTGTAAAAAGGTCATTCGGTTTAACCGTCTAAAAGCCAATACAGCCAATTCATTTGTGATTAAAATATCTTAAAATGTAATAAATGTATATTTTTTTTTTTATTCTGGCATGATTTTATAACATCATACATCAACATAGTGCAAAATGGTATTAAAACTATGTGTAGAAGTCCTTGCTTTGTTATGAGAAAGAATGTCCGGAAAAATAAATTTCATTGATGTCATTCTGAGTAACTAATATAAAGGGACCATTTTGGATTAAGTCATACGGATGTGACATCATTCAGACACCTGCAAAGGACCACATGGTCCTGAAGCAAAGTAACTAACTCTCTCTTAACTACTTAAAAAATTCATGTTTTCATTTGCTCATCCGCATGTCCCGAAACATCAGGTCATTCGGTAAAACCGCTATAAAACATGGAAAATGTTATATTTTAAAAACTTGTACTAAATATAAAATGTTTGATTGTCCTTTTGTTAGATAGCTAGCAAGCTAACTAACTAGCTAGCTAGATATCAGCCTGTTAGCATTGTTTAAAAATATCGTCATTCGGTATAACCACAAGTGTCATTTGGAAAAAACGAAATTTTGGTTAAACCGAATGACTTTTTTGGAGGCAAATTTTGTCCATCTTGTAAAAAATGTCAAAAGCAGTGTTAATTGATTATAAAAACCACATAATCTCTATCTTAACATGTAATGAAATTTCAAAATTAATTATATCTCCATTATGGTTTTTTTTTTTACACTTTTAAAAACCTTATTCTTAATGATTCAGTTTATCAGAGCTGACTTTGGTCACTTTAATGTCTGTTGGTATAGCTGCATATTTTCAAACTTACTTACATACTTATGTCATACTGAATTGTTGGAAATGCACTTCAGTGTATTGTATGAACACAAACTATGATGATGAAATATTGTGCAAAAACAAGTGGTTCTGAACACAGCCCATAAATGGACTACACACTCAAGGATTTGATGTAACCTGTCAAACCTTTCATTCACAGTAAACGTAAATGAGTTCCTATGGGCTTCTCACTATTAATTTGTATTAAATCTGCCATTGATATAATCCCAATGCATCACTAAAAATTAGATGGTCAGTTTTTTCTCACAAATGACGGCGAAGCCTGTTACCACAAGCTGAAATAGAATAAATGAGTATAGTTGGAGTTCAAGCTTTAAAACGAGCCCACTGGAGCCTGTGCAGACTTGTGTGTCGCTTAAGGTGAAACATAAGCCTGAATATCTCCTTTAAGACCGTTTGACACCTGTATCATGGTGAGTGTTTTGATCTGAGAGGGGCAGGTGGTTAAGTGCGCAAAACGTAATCCATGCGAACGGGGCACGCGCTTTGGCAATGAGATGTCGTTTACGAGATCACAGCTCCGCAAATATTTATGTTACATGAGATGAGATTAAAGCAGAGCTTCTGTGAGAGTGCATGAACTGCGGTACAGATCAGATGAAGAAATGCCTTCTTCTCTTTGAGCGCATCCATTCAAGTTCCTTTATTCTACAAAAAGATTCACAGCATTTTGCAAAACAAGTGTGGGTTTACACCCCTGCAGTCTTGCGCCAAAGCAGTTGCATGATGCTTTGGGGCAAACAGTGATACAGAAACCTTTTGATTTCAAAATGAAAAACAAAATGTGTATTAGTGTGTCTGTCTGTTTTTTTATCCCCCTCCCCTTTGTGTATGTTTTTGTTTTTTTGTTTTTGTCTGTGTGTGTGTATGGGTGGGTTGACTGCTGAAACTGTACTCTCCCTGTTCCTTTCAAAGACACAAATTTCTTTATTTTTCAAAGCCAGATGCAACCACAAGGGTGCCATGTTTTAACAACTGGTTGAAGTTCAGACTTTCAGACTGATGCACATATCGAAACGCTGATGTGGGGGCGTACAGATGCACGAGACAGATGAGAGACGTGAGGAAGAAAGTACAAGAGCATCTCTCTTCATCTCCCATCTTCCCGGAGTCTTAAACCTTATATACGACTGTTTGAGCTTATTATAGGCGTAATCCTAACTAATGAACATGTGTTTTCATTTAAGAAAGCTTTGAGAGGAACACCTCGGCAAAGTAACGCCTCTGAGTGCGACATCAAACGGCAATACAAATCGCAACTGCACTACTTTCTTTGTAAAGATGCTGTTTGTGTTGGTTTAACGCCCCCGTGTTGTTGCGACTCCGCTTAATTTCCCGCCAAACAAGTCACTTTATTTATAACGGCAAAAGTCTCCAGTGGCTAATTACAGCATGGCTCCCACAGTTAGAGGAGCTGCACCCAAAAAATGAAGTGACGTTTTGCCAGTGCCGTATTTGTATCTCGAAAAGGGCCTGTGTCAGAGTTCTGCTCGTTGCAAGTGTTTGGCCAACAAATCACTTTACACAGCTGCATGAAAGTGAGATCACACAGTGGCAAGGTTGCTTCCTACTGTGCCGTATTAAGAGGATCTGAAGAGTCTGTGAGAGCAGGGCTGGATCACTGGCTCTGTACCGAGCTCCAGCACTTAGTAGATCATTAGTTGGAGTTTTATTGGAAAGTATACACACACACACACACTACACTGCACATGCTGAAATGCTCGCTCCTGCTGAGGTTTGGGGTAACCATGAATTCGGCCGCCAGATGGTACAGGTGCAGTTGGGCAGTAGCAAAGATGTATACAGTATATAATGGAAACAAGGTATCTTACACTCTTAAAAATAAAGGTTCCAAATGGTTTTCACAGCGATGCCTTGGCATAAAAGAACCATTTTTGGATCCTCAATGAACCTTTCTGTGAATAGTTCTTAAAAAAAAAAACATCTTTTCTTAATGCAAAGAACATTTTAACAATCTAAAGAACCTTTTTACACTATAAAGAGTCTTTTGTGCAGTGGAAAGGTTTGTGGATGTTAAAGGGTTAGTTCACCCAGAAATGATAATTCTGTCATTTATTACTCACCCTCATGGCGTTCCACACCCGTAAGACCTTCATTCATCTTCGGAACACAAATTAAGATATTTTTGTTGAAATCTGATGGCTCAGTGAGGCCTCCATAGCCAGCAATGACATTTCCTCTCTCAAGATCCATTAATGTACTAAAAACATTTAAATCAGTTCATGTGAGTACAGTGGTTCAATATTAATATTATAAAGTGACGAGAATATTTTTGGTGCGCCAAAAAAACACAAAATAACGACTTATCTAGTGATGGCCGATTTCAAAACACTGCTTCATGAAGCTTCGGAGCGTTATGAATCTTTTGTGTCAAATCAGCGGTTCAGAGCGCCAAAGTCATGTGATTTCAGCAGTTTGGCGGTTTGACACGCGATCCAAATCATGATTCGATACGCTGATTCATAATGCTCCGAAGCTTCCTGAAGTAGTATTTTGAAATCGGCCATCACTATATAAGTCGTTATTTTGGTTTTTTTTGGCGCACCAAAAATATTCTTATCGCTTTATAATATTAATATTGAACCACTGTACTCACATGAACTGATTTAAAAATGTTTTTAGTACATTAATGGATCTTGAGAGAGGAAATGTCATTGCTGGCTATGGAGGCCTCACTGAGCCATCAGATTTCAACAAAAATATCTTAATTTGTGTTCCGAAGATTAACGAAGGTCTTACGGGTGTGGAACGCCATGAGGGTGAGTAATAAATGACAGAATTTTCATTTTTGGGTGAACTAACCCTTTAATGGTTCTTTATGGAACCATCAATGCCAAAACTTTTATTTTGGCAACACTTTTTGATAGTCCCTTTTAGACAATCTGTTGATTAGAAGTAACGTTGCACCTAGAGTACATGTCAACTAACTCTCATTAGAGTATTAGGAGAGTATTAGCAGACTCGGCTTAATATCTGCTATTATTTTTATGGTATATGTCAACTTCCTCTACTAACCCTAGCCCTATTCCTAACAGTCTACTACTAGGTGAATGTGATTTCACCAAGAACAACATTCCAATCAACCAGTTAGATTTGAGGGACAAGTTTACCATTTATGTCAAGTTTAGGCTTACAACCAGGGTTAGGTGCTTCTACATCAGTGTTATTTACCTATCATTTACCTCTGATTTTAGGGATATGTGATGGGTAGGGATAGGGTTAGGACTTAATTTTTGGACAGGAATGTTGTTCCACGATCAACAAAATATGTTGATCCAGGAACATGTCTTACTTGGCAAAATCATGGTGACCTACTCAACTAATACTCTAATGAGAGTTAGTTGACATGTAGGTGCGACATTACTTATAGTCAACAGATTGTCTAAAGGGGACCATCAAGATTTAGGGTAACCACTATTTCTACATTGTAAAACATAACGCTCAAAGTAATTAATTGGTTTGAATAGGATAAACTTAAATTAAATAAATTAGTTCAGTCAGATGAACTTTTATGAGGATTTAGCACTTTATTTTTCTTTTAAGTTCACAGAACTGATATATTTTAAGTAAACCGAACTGTTTCATTGTTTTGAGTTTTATGAACTTATTTCTTTTAATTTAGATGAACTTAAGTTTAACTGAAACTAGGCTGGGATTTCTATTTCCCAGCATACTTTGTCTATGGCACTCAAAAGGGAGAGTAAAATTAAATGTTATATAATGTTTTTTGTGCAAGATTAATGTTAAGTGTGATTTAGCAATGATTAATGTTTTGTTGTGTTAATTTAGAAGAGTTTCTGTTAATGTGGGTTTTTTTAGTGTTACCATCATGGTGACAAGTGGTGCACGTGGCTTGGATAGAGAGAAATGTTAAATGTTTTATATTACTGTACTCATTCAGCAAATGCTATACCATACTATTGTTAACATGTTAGCAAATTAGCAAGTTATCATTTACTGAATTAGCTTGTTATAGTTAGCTAATTTTACACTAATAAAGATGTTTACACTGGGGTTACATGATAATTTTAAGTGAAATGTATGAGTGTACTCAAAAATTTCAAGTTAAGAACTATTAAAATGTATGAGTACAAAATAAAAATCTGCCAGTTCTGCTTACTTAAAGGGTTAGTTCACCCAAAAATGAAAATAATGTCATTTATTACTCACCCTCATGTCATTCCACGCCCACAGGACCTTCGTTCGTCTTCGGAACACAAATTAAGATATTTTTGATAAAATCCGGTGGCTCAAAAAGGCCTGCATCGCCAGCAATAACACTCCCTTTTTCAATGCCCAGAAAGCTACTAAAGACGTATTTAAAACAGTTCATGTGACTACAGTGGTTCAACTTTAATATTATAAAGCGACGAGAATACTTTTTGTGCACCAAAAAATAACAAAATAGTGGCTTTAGTCCACAATATCTAGTGATGGGTGATTTCAAAACACTGCTTCATGAAGCTTCAAAGCTTACGAATCATTTGTTTCGAATCAGTGGTTCGGAGCGCCAAAATCACATGATTTCAGTAAACGAGGCTTCATTACTTCATAAGTGTTTTGAAACTTCAATAGTTTATGTGACTTTAGCAGTTTGATTCATACTCCGAACCACTGATTTGAAACAAAAGATTCGTAAAGCTTCGAAGCTTCATGAAGCAGTGTTTTAAAATCACTAGATATTGTGGAATAAAGTCGCACAAAAAGTATTCTCGTCACTTTATAATATTAAAGTTGAACCACTGTACTCACATGAACTGTTTTAAATATGTTTTTAGTAGCTTTCTGGGCATTGAAAAAGGGAGTGTTATTGCTGGCGATGCAGGCCTCACTGAGCCATCGGATTTTATCCAAAATATCTTAATTTGTGTTCCGAAGATGAACAAAGGTCTTACGGGTGTGAAACGACATGAGGGTGAGTAATAAATGGCATAATTTTCATTTTTGGGTGAACTAACCCTTTAAACTGTAGATTAAATGTTGAATGTTAAAAATCATTAAGTCAGAATTCAGATATTTTTGAATGGCTGTCACTGGTGGTGCAGCCAGATGGTGTAGTTACAACAACTACCAGCGGGAGGTAACGAGGGTAGTAGAGTGACTACACAAAGTTAAGCTATTAATTTAACTACATTTTCTCAGTAATGTGTCTAAGTAAGGTGAATAGTGTAGCTATTCATTAATTAATCTATTTTATTAAGAAGTATTGATAAACATTAAACTTCCCCGACAATATCTCAGCAATTACGATTTTAAGTGTTTCCTTTTTAGAATAAAAACTGGCAAAGCGCGATTTGTTTATCAATCACACTTTTGAGGCAGTTCTTTTCAATAAATTGTCTGAACAAGTTGAACAAAAAGAGTGTTGGGTTAAAAAAAAGTTTAAAACACTGGTAAAAAAAAAAAGTGTGTGTATACATTTGAGAAGTTTGTGATATGTCATATAAACAAGATGCGTTCAGCATCTGACAGTATATAGTTTTTTCTCTTTTACACATTTAAAAATGTTTTCTTATAAACGTATTAAATCAAATTACAGCTCTTTATTTTTTTTAATATTTTATATTTATAAAAACAACTATGAAGTAACATAGATGTAGCAGGGTCCTTTAGCCATATAGCTCTGTGGTATAACTAGCAACTTTCTCTGAATGATACTGTAGGTTTCAGTGTCACTTAGCCAAGTAGCTGCTAGCTTAGCAAGCTTTCTCTGTATGTACATGAGTGTGACGTTCAGGGAAAAAGTTAGCTCAGAGCCGGACTATGTGCAGTATGTGTCATTAATGTGCTCCCAGGACAGCAGCCACTCCTAGTCTCCCGCTTAATGTGTGACATCACTAACTGCCAGATATCCACCCCGCTCAGACTAGCCACCTGGCTGTAGAGAAGTCCAGTCATGTTCCTTCAGAAACACATACACATACACAATCATTCCTTTGCCACAAGAGGAGGGCAGGAAGAATTGGCAGGCCTGTCCGCCTAACGAGGAGGGGCTCTGGGATCAAACATAGGCCCGCTCTGTGTCCCGCCCCGGCCGGGCGTATGTGTCTGCGGCACCCAGACACCCTGCCAGCACAAGGCGATCCATCAGCTCCTCTTAAATTCCTTGCGTCCCGGCCCACAATCATACACCTGCCAAATTGCTCCTTGATATAGCTATTTTGAGAATAGAAATATGACGGCTGAGATGTGTTTTCCCTGTCGCCGTGGTAACTGTGGCAGGGATGGTATTTAATTGGCCCGGGTTGTCCATTTCTTCAGCCTGAAAAAGACCAAACAGAATAGCTTGTGGAACCCAAAAGCTCTCCCTGCGGTGATTAAGACGCAGAGTTCGACACGTGTGAGATGGGTGTTCGTCCCGTCCGAGGCCCTTAGCCTGGTTTCCACACGAGTCAAGCAGGTGCTGAAATCAGCGGTGTTAGATCAACTGACAACTGTTGCTTACGTATGACCCTTTTAGTCTCTGATGAAAACGTCGTGTTTTCATCAGCGCCGCCATAAATACGACACCCCTCGCTCGCACAGAAGCAAATCTGGCAATCCGTCTCTGCGCTGGCCCTAAAACACCCTTTCAAAAACATCCCTGCTGTTGCGCTGAATAACAAGCAGGGTGCCGGGGCACATGGGGTTAGACCCTGCGTTTAGGTTATGTCTCTTGTGCAACAGAGCTCCTCCATAATTCAGCACTCTGCTCTCTGCCTAGCTTTCTGTTGACAGTGGTGTGATCAAGGCCCATAATCACATCTGACTTAACCGCGCCAAAAGTCCCGTTTGATAGCGCCCCGGATAGGGAGCTCGCACGCAGGAAGTGGGTCAGAGTTCAGCTCCAGTGGCAGGTGTGTGATTTCCCCCCTGAGCGGGACCAGGGGACAGCGGCACGGCCCCGTGGGAGCGGCGAGCTCTGAGAGACGCGTGGGGTCAGGGGGTGGGCGGCTCAGTGATTGATTGGACGTATCAGCGGCAGGGTTATTTTCAGTGCTAATCCCTCCACTCGCTACCTGCTGTGGCACCGCATGCCCGCGACTGACTTAAAACAAGTGTAGTGTGCCAGTTATGAGGGATGACATTGAGCTTAAATTAACTGCAGCTGAAGGCCTCCCTCCCACGACTGAAATACTATCTCTTTCCTAAAGAATGAAAAAAAAGGTTTAATATATTCAAAAGCAAATGTATCGGAATGTGCCATTAGGAACATGCTGCTGTTTTTATAACGTGTATGGAACTGATGCAATAACCATATAAGTTTGGCGTATGGATGTCCACTTAGTTCGCTAAATTTACACAAATGCTGCCAGAGACATCCTACAGAGTCATCCTGATATATGCTGATGTGAAAGGGTTGGATTTATATCCCACATAAACTGTTAAAAGTGAATGTCCAGTTGTTACTGTTATTTCTTCCTAATCCAAAAAAATTAAAGATCAATTTATTATATTAATAATAATTCAAATATAGACAGATTAAGTTATGTAATTGAGTTATGCAATATTATTGAAAATGTTTTATTTAAAATTATTTATTATTATTATTATTATTATAAACTTAACAATCAATGTTTTATAATAATAATAATAATAATACTATGATAATATTTCAGAAATAGATATGTAATATTACACCAAAATAATTTACAAAATAATTATTTTAATATTTTTTTATTTAAAATTATTATTCATTATTTATTATTATTATTAGAAGTATATTAAGTATATTATTCATTTTAATAATTTTAATTACTATTATTATTAGTTCTTATTAAATATATTATCATTTTATTAATTAAGAATCAAAATAAATTAATTGGATCTTCAAATTAATAATAATAATATGAATATGAATAATATATAAAAATACAATTAGAATGAACAATAATAAATAATTAAATAACAAGAATAACTCATTCATATATGAATAAAACCACATGAATTGCAGTTCTTGTGTTTACTTTTTGTTTAGAAGATTTTATAAAACGGATTGTTCCGGCCCTCTATTCTGATTGGTTGAGACGCGTTCGAAGCCACTGTAAAATTCCCGAAAGCATACAGCTGACCGCATTACAAAAGTATCACTGCGCCACTGAGTGTGTATGTTGTTGCGTCTGTCTTAGCAACCACTCTTATCAACATAAACATGTTTGTTCTCAATTGATTTTGTTCATTGAAGCTTACTGCATTATGAAGAAGAGCATTGTGAGAGAGATCGAGTGACCGAGTGTATTACCTGCATTCAAATTTAGCATTTTCCTTCAGGTCAGTCAGTCCTATGTTCATAATAAAAAATCTGTTTGAATGTCCGCTGTGATCTTGTCCTTTTAACAGTTAATGGGTTTTCCCGTTCTCTACTGACACTGACAGCACTAGTCAAAGCATTTGTCATTTGCGTCTTGTTCCGTGTTCACAACAAGTTTCAATATAAAAGTCTCTGCGACTGAGTGACTCGCTCATAAAGACAATCTTTGCCACCATCTAATGGCGTAATAAATGTAACTTCTTTTGGTGTTCACAGTCAGGGACTATTTTTTTCCAGCGGAAGGAAGACTTAATGATTTTACTTCATGAAAGTTGCATTGATACATATTTTTTGGCTTTAATATTTGTATTGTGTGGTAACCGTTTTATAAAAGCAATAAGCCCCGTGAAGCCGTGGTTTATAGTGAATTTATAACAGCTCTGCGTAGTGCCTAACAGCGCCCCTTAGTTGTTATAAATTCACTGTAAACCACAGCTTCTTGGGGCTTATTGCTTTAATATATTTATTATAGATTATATATATATATATATATATATATATATATATATGATTTATTGAAATCATGGGGAATATTCTTCCGAACAGTTTGGGCATATTGTATATTTTCCAGCTGCTTGAACTTCATAATGTACCTTGTTTTTACTTGTTTGACAAAATAATTGCATAATTCCTTGTCTGTATTTCATTCAAAGCTGTTTGTTTTCAGCTCTTGTTTCAGACACAGGTTGTGGGTAGACACTGTTGAACTGCAAGTTGTGAGTATGTAAGGATGTCATGGCTTGTTGTCTCACTATATCACATGGCTTGTTGTCTCACTATATCACATGGTTTCATGTCTCAGAGAGGAAGGGTTTGACATTGCACTTTATAGTGACAGTGCACTTTGTGTCAGCAGGGTTTACAAGGCCACCTCTGCTGACCCAATATGACAAATAAGATGATATCTCTGGCAGAGTAGCCATAAAAAGACAACCACACCACTTAGTAACACCGTAAACCGTTTCACCTCCAGCCAGGGTTAGCCAAACCAGAATGTCATGTGGCGTTCATGTTACATCTCTAACCCCAGGATCAAAACTCTGATTCTCTCCCTCCCTTTTTTTTTTTCCCTTTCTCACCCTCACACTTTTTATTTTCTCTCTCTCCCATTACCTTGTCAGTTGGGTGTAAAGTCACCACTGCCTGTAGCGTGTGTGTGTGTCTCAAACATGGATGACATATTTCAGCCAGCTGCAGTCACCTGTATCATCAGCCTGTGGAAGAGATATGATATATTGCCTTACACAACATCTATGCTATTCAAATATTAGTTTCTGTCCAATGACTAATTTGCTGTTCTGTCCAGTGACTAATTTGCTGCTATGTCAGACATGATGATTTGATGCAGAATTAGAACATCCAATCATGACTGAGTAACAGGAGTTAAGAAAAGACTGCTTGCATGATAAACAGGATTGTAATGACTAGATTGTACTGACTTAATGAATGCATTTACTGTTTAAGATATCAAGAAAAGCAGCTTGATTTAAATCAAACTCACAATCTTGACAAAACACAATTTTATAACAAGAGTTCAATTTATTGTTTATTAATGAATAAACAAGTAATTAATATTGAGTAACTTACATTTGAACACAATATTGCCAGTTAATTTGCCTATTTTTGTTCCACCAACAACAAATAGTTCCAAATGAATTGTTTTTAGTGACTCATAAAAACATTGTGCAAAGCTATTGCTCTTGCACACTAAACACTTATTTGAGGCAAATTGTAAACCATCATTCATAATATTCAAGAATTTATGTGCCCCTAAATCGCTTTCAAGAACAACTTTCTAGTGTAAGTTAAATGAATTATATATTACATATAATTTAGTAGTAAATGTAAAGTGTTACATTATGTAGTGCAGAGTATGTGTATTTTGTAAAACGTTTGCAACTGCTTTTTAATCACAAAAATAGAAGCACCACAATAAAACTGCAGTCTGTTACAGTACATAGGGTCTACTAAACAGACATTTAGGAAGTTTATTTTAAAGTGCAAAGTATTGAAGATCATAATATGTAAATAAAGCTAAAAGTTTACGTAAGCAATAAGGTACGAGAGGCTGTGCTGTATCGTGAATAAGTCACGGCTGAAGGGCGTTGTTAGGCACGACACAAAGCGTAACACGGTTACCACACAATACAAATATTAAAGCCAAAAATATGTAACAATGCAACTTTCATGAAGTAAACTCTTACTAAAAGCCTTCCTTCCGCCGGAAAAAATAGTCCCTGACCGTGAACAGCAACAGAAGTTAAATTTTCACACCATTAGATGGTGGCAAAGACTGTCTTTATGAGTGTGTCTGTCAGTAGCGAAGACTTTGAAAAGACTTTTGACATTGAAAAAACTGAATTGTTGTGAACACGGAACAAGACGCAACTGACAAATGCTTTTACTAGCGCTGTCAGTCACGGGAAAACCCCTTAACTGTTAAAAGGACAAGATAATACATCAGACATTTAAACAGATTTTTTATTATGAACATAGGACTGACCTGAAGGAAATGCTAAATCTGAATGCAGGTAATAAACTCGCTCACTCGATCTTTTTCTCACAACACACTTCTACATAATACAGTAAGCTTCAATGAACAATATCAATTGAGAACATACAGTTTACGTTGCTAAGAGTGGAGTAAAACACAGCTATTGACCAATCAGAATCAAGGACAGGAACTAACCGTTTTATAATTCCATTTTTATAAGATGTTGTAAGTGTGTCCCATCGGGTAATCAAACATTCTACACACACTTGAACACTTGGACCAATTACAGGAAATACATCATTTAAGCAGAAAGGTGGTCAAGTGCAAAGACCACAAGTATGGGTATTGGGATAGGCCCATTGACTTTTTTGTTTCTGAATGAATCAATCAGCATTTTTGAACAAACTGGTTAACTGAATAATTCAATGATTCACTCATAAAGGCGGTCACTTGGCAAAAAAATGTAACATACAAAAAGAGTCACTAAAAGCCTATATGGCCAAGTACAGGTCTCTGCAGGACAGTAATGATCAGTGGGCGAGGCCCTAAACAGAGGGGCGTTTTTGAGAGCGTTACCTGATTTGCCCACGTCAGAGTGTGGGTAGGGTTTAGGGGTGGGGTCGGGTGAAGGGGATCATTTTCATTGCATGATATATAAAAACCCACCAGTTTGAAAACACCCACAAATACAGAAACGCCCACTTTTGTTTCCGCAGAGAATATATACTCTATATGGCTAATACACTGTCTGGAATGCATGAGAACCAGCAGAATCTTTTGTACATTGTATTTAAATATATTTATATATACTGTAATTATCGAAACAAACTGAAAATGGACGGATTTCCAATATTATAAACCCAAGTAAATGAGCACATATTTGCATATCAACAACACTTGGCCTGTCCAGTTGTGGTGTAGCTGGATAGACACCGGAAGAAGAAGATACTACTTTAATTTGCTATTTAAAGTCAATTGTTCCAGGTTTGACAGCAAACCCACAATCTTTAAGCATTGTTGCTCATTTCATATACTGGTGAAAATACTGGTGGCTAGTATATGAAGCTAAATTATGATTGTTATTGGCACAAGAAACCTGAAATAAATTCATATAATGTGACATAAACGGTATGATATGATATCCAATCCAAGCTATTTTTGATATCTATAAATGTTTCTTTCCATGTTTATCTGTTCATCTGTTTCCATTCCTCAGGGTAGCTGAATGCTAATATTGATCTTCTCCTGCAGTACTTTGCCATCAATAATACAAGTCTGATAATGAAAAGGTCTGGAACCATGTTCAGATTGCGTGGCATTAGCTGGCCTCTCTCTCATCCTCTCATGGACTCAGCAGCAGTGTCCAGAGAAAGTGAGATAGTGGCCTGGCCGAGTGATAATCGATAGCTGCCCGCTCTGCCTGTATTGTGTTTCTGTTCTAGGGTTCTGTTTTAATGTTGCTTTTTTCCCCTCTTTGGCCTCATTAAAGGATCTGGTTACTCTCAAACAGCTTTTTAATTTAGCCTAATGATTTTTTGCATAATATAAGAGATATGTAGTAAGCCCCAGGGAGCAGACCCCTATCTTCAAGGTGCCTTTAATGTAAGTGAGCTTTGTGTTTTCATGAGGCTTTATTATTTTTATTCAGAACTAACATGATATGTAATGAAACGATATACCATGACATTAAAACAACATAACATATTGTATAACATTGTGTTGCATTAGTAATTGCAATTGGCTACAAGACATATTTAAGCATTGATTATGATGCAATATCACTCACAGCGCTTTCCCAATAACAATCAAAGGACAATGTTTCAAACTTGATTGCAGTTTGGCCACATTAACAGATAGCTCATCTATCTATCTATCTATCTATCTATCTATCTATGTCATCTGTCTGTCTATCTGTCTATCTATCTATCTATCTGTCTGATCTATCTATCTGTCTGTCTGTCTGTATGTCTGTCTGTCTGTCTATCTATCTATCTGTATGTCTGTCTGTCTATCTATCTATCTCAAGGCCATCATGCATCTATTAGGACATTGCCAAAAGGGGGAAAATACTAAAACCTCTAATAGCTCTTAATATGGATGTGGAATGTTTTAATCTAGTAAAATCATTTTTTAGCTTGCAAGGGTTCGAGCAAAATTGCAAGCAAGTACTTTCAATGTATAAAAAGAGCAGCTTGACATTTTTAATACTGCTCTAGTGTTACATAGGGAAAAAAGTCATATAAGTTTCAAGTGACTTTAGGGTGGGTAGATGGTGAATTTTCAGTTTAAAGCAAATTATGTGCTCTGTGGGAAATTAGACAAACATTCTTTACCTACAATAATCATGTATTTAATAAAAAATTATTTAACAATAAGTTGGATTCAAAATCCATGTTCCCCCTCAATTTGAATGGCCATGATGCTTCTGTGTATGATAGTGACTATTTGGAGCATGTGAGTTGTAATGCTGAGACTTGGGGAAGGATGGGCCACGCGTGGTTGTGAGCATTAGTCAAACAGACGGGCCCGGTCCCTGATCATCACTCATCCCCACTTCCTTTGCTCTACATGATCCCTCCCTGTCATTAGTGTGTTTGGCGTAAATAATTTAGCTGTGCACATGTTTGGCGAAGTCTAAACACAACCGACACTCAATGAGGCAAAGTGCTTTCAAGCCCCAGTTGAGAGCTGACACACACACAGAAATGGACTCTAAACAACAAACAAACACGCGCGCCACTTCAATCAGGCCCAAATTAAAGCAGGCTCTCAATATTCGCATGCAGACTCATTGATGCGTTTCATGCTTATTTTGGCATGCCGTTATCTACATGCCTCACAGACTCTGTATTCCCAGTCATGCCGTCCTGCCACTCAACATGAGTCCTTCTTCTCTCTGTCTGTGAGCGGCACTTTTAGAGGAAATGATGGCTCTCAGCGGACGAAAAAAAAATCCATCAGCCTTTTTCTGAGCTGCCAGAGCTGAAGATTCGTGTAATCACCAACGCGTGCATGCTGAACGAGGCTATTCCCCGCTGAAGAGCATTGTACGGCGGCAGTGGTGCTACAAAAGATGACATCACACGCAAAGTGGGTAAACACTTCTTGACATGTTTTCAATATGATTACATTAGAACAAGCAGTGTTTGATTGAAAAGCTAATATTCAAGCCATGCAAATCATCAATCACAAGGAGCGCCATATTAATTATTCAATAAAACAGTCTAATTCAAGAATCAATGTTGGGACTGAGAGAGAGAAGAGGGGGCTCCCAGCAGAGAGACAGAGGGGGGATAATAAAAAAGGAATAGGGAATTACCCCTCTCTCAGAGCTGTGGCCCCACTCATCCCCAGCTGTCAAAAACAACTGCCGCGCCTCAGTTTCATCTCGCCAAGTTTAAAGATGACTTTGGAAACACTTGATTTTCCCCACCAAACTCGTTAGGTCTTTGTACCTCATTAGTTGCGCTTTTTTCACCCCTTTCCTTTCTCCTTACCTGCCTCTTTACATTTCCCAATTCCTTTTCTTTCCGTCAAAATCATCATTATTCACTCTAACGCCTCACGCTTGCAGTTTGAAGTTTGGAATTGGGGGCTGTGATCTCCAGCAATTACCGACCAGGCCACAATTAATCCCAGGGAATTCATTATTTACATTCCCTTAAACAAACTGATCAATCGGTCCTTCTGTATGGGACCACTATAACGAAGAGGGCCGGAGCTGGCAGGTCTAATCTCATCTAATACAAAGCCTTATGATATATTCTACTGATGTACAACCTCAAAGCTTGTTCTCACCAAACTCATATGGCTCATTTTTGGGGGGTTGTAAGGGTCTCATCTATTAGTTCTGAAACATGCAATATTGATGCCATAATTGAACCCAGAAGTCCATTCAAAGTTTAAGACCATTAAGGAGCTTAGTTTAGCTTCAGTCCCTTAACGAATATCTCCTGCCTTCATGATTGACTTGAGTTGAACACATCCCAAAGCTTTCCTTGATCACACTTTTTAACTTTCCTACATTCTAGTGCTGTAACCTCAAATCCAAGCTGCTGTAAACCACTGAAGTCATTTGTAATTTTATTATTGTGCTTATTTTTGCAGTTATCCATATCTTTAATGAATATACAGTAAGTAGAAACTAGAAATGCAAAAAACTAGAAAAGCAAAGTTTGTCATGAATGTTGGCTTAACAATGTTTTTAACAAAACATTTGACAACAAGCCTTTAAGTTTGAAGGTTTTAGGCTCTATATGGATGGATGGATGGATGGATTCATTCTTTTTTAGACTTTGTATATCCTTGTTCATTATCCTACAAGGTCAGAATCAGTTGCGATTTTGAAATGCAACTCAGGTCCTCAGGGTCCTTGTATAAACAAGGTCACTGTCTACGGGAGTGCGAAAAACCAGGACCAGGGCATTAGAGCGATTCTTTGAACAGCCTGGAGCCTCACAAACAGTTGCATCTGAAAGGCAATACCACAGCCCCTCACCATGCATGTTAAACTATACTCTGACCATCAACAATCACACGTTTATTAACAGCTACAGCCTCCACTGTATTTATTTCTATAATTATATCCCTAGAGGGAATCACCATGGCATGTCAGACCTAGCCGCCTGTGGTATTTATGTGAAATTGTTTGTGTATATAAGTGTACACTGTTAAATTGAGCAGCCTGACGATATAAAATGGAAGTGTACAGCTGGACCTACACTGAATTAACATCAGATTCACAGATATGGTATTATGTCATATTTCACTGTCAGACCTCAATCCACTGAGGCTCGGAAAGGGCTGAGTTATTGGCTTGCTTCAGACTGATGGATATATAGAACGTTTCAGTCCTTCACAAAGGGAAGTATTGATTGGTGTTGGCTTTGTATTCGCTCTCCATTTGTTGATCAGGCTTTGGCCCTGGACAGCATGACACATAACAGCTGATGCTGGGTTTCAGACATTGGTCAAGTTGTACAGAGCGTGTGGAGGGGAATGAACACACACACACACACACACACACACAAACAGTGCTGATTGAATACTGGTAATTTATATGGACCAATGGCAATAATGCTGCTGACTTTGCATCTGTGAGATTTTTTTTATTTTAGCTCTTATATGATAATAACCATATTCTTGTGCAAATGTAAAATAGATTTACTTAATACCACAATAAAGTGAGATTTCTTTTGTGTTTCTGTTTTACAAAAACTTCTCTTAAATATTTATTTAATTTTTTATGTATTTATTCATTCATTGGTAACTTACATGGACCAATGGTACCACAGCAAAATGGCTGCCCACTGCTCTGGGTGTGTGTGTTTACTACTCACTACTCCTAATGTACAGTGTGCACTAACTCCTAATGTGCACTAACTGGATGGGTTAAAGGTAGAGGACAAATTCTGAGTATGGGTTACTATACTTGGCCTTCACATGTCACTAAAATATAAAATAAAAAAACAAAAATTTAAAAAAATAGTGCTGATGAATTTGTATTTGTGAAGTATTTGTGTATATCTTTTACGTAATAATACCCATATTTGTGTCCGAATGTGATATATATTTACTGAATACCACTCCAAATTGAAATTTCTTTCATGTTTTTGTTTTACAAAAATGCATCTTATTATTTATTTAGTTATTTATTTGTTTGTTTGTTTGTTCGTTAGTTTATTCATTTATTTAGACTACCTGGATTGAAGGTTGAGTGGAGAATAGTTTCAGTCCATAGTTTCAGTCCACTGGTCTATTACTTCATTGCAATTTACAACGTTGTTCTTATTTTTTTATTTTTTATTTTTTATTTTTTTTGCATGTCTAATGTAAAACTATATAGCCCTATATATCAAAACTTTCATTATTCCCCATTTAAAATAACAAGTCATTAGCCCAAACTCTAACTTGACACACACACAAAAAAAACAGACACATCAGAATTGTCAACACTCGTGTCTATGTTCCCCAATTTATAAACAAAAAGAAAAAAACTGGGTTCTCCTTTTCATGTCTGTTCTTGGAAATAATTATAACGAGATGAAAGTGTTTAAATTCTTCGCCATGTTTTCAGCAGTTCAGAAATGTCCCCATTGTCAAAAATGGAGATTGTGTTTTATGTGGCTGTCATCTCCTGTGCTCTCCCTGTCTCCTGTCTCCTCCTCATTCCCACACCAGAGAAAGGGAGCAGGGATAACAGCGGTAGCTAGAGACGGTGAATTCCCTGACAGCGTGGCATGACGGTAGAGAAACTGTATTGGCATGTTGATACCATGCCGAGTTCAATCTAAATGTCGGGCTCTCCGGTCTATGCAACTGCATAGAAAACAGGTAGACTTTGGCTGGCACAGAGGAGTACAATTATTAAAAAAATATATGAATATACACAGGAGGTGTCAAGAGGCCTGAACATTATCCTAACTGATCAAAAAAAAAAGGTCAAAATGCCCAAGAATGACCATTTTGCACCCCCACAATGATTTTATTTATTTATTTATTTTTAAGCTTTTGGCTTTTGGTGTGACATGCCATTTTAATATGCAAATTATTAGAATATTTGTCATTATTGGATGTATGCAACATTGTCCACACAGATGTATCCTTTTCTTGTTTATCTAGCCAGTCAAAACAAGTTGAGTCAGACAAAACCGTGACAGTATGTATGATGCTGCAAATACAACAACAGGACCCACTTTCAAGTGTCACAAACAGTCATATTAATAATTTGACACAGTGCACTTATTGTGTATGCTACATACATGTTTTTACATTGTACTTATATTTTTAAAAGTACCTGCTATTTTTCAACCTGCATGTAATATAATTATGTCATTATGGCCTGGTTTCACAGACAGGGCTTAGACTAAGCCAGGATTAGACCTTAGTTCAATTAGGGCTTTTAAGCATCTTTTATAAACGTAGACTAGAAAAAAACATTACTGATGTGCATCTTGAGACAAAACAATGGCACTGACATATTTTAAGATCTGTCAGAGCAAGTTGCTTTCAATTAAAAAACCCCAAACATGCATTTTAGTCTAGGACTAGCTTAAGCCTTGTCTGTGAAACCGGGGGTATGTGTAGTGAGTTGGCTCACGTGATTTATGTTTCACGCTTTAAAACTTCCGTTAAGGGAACAAAGTGAGCATCGATGCTCCCTGGTTTTCACAGTGCATTGTGGGACTTTTTAGGGAGTGAACATTTCAGTGCACTGGTAGGATTTTGCGATTGAGACAACCTTTAAAATGGCCGACTCCCTGATCAGTGCTAGGGAGATGATTGAGACACACCCACTATCTTTATGATTGAGTCCCTGACTCATTTATTCAACCGATACTTTCACAAATGATTAATTCAGGAACAAAACAAGTGAGCTTATGGGTTCTTCTCAGACGTAAGGCTGCCTATCTCAGCTACCAGCGCCGCTGAAGGCCATCTCAATTTTAAGGATCCTTGAAAGGTTGGAAGGTATCCTTCATTCAGCTCATTTTTAAGTCACCCACACATTCAAATTCACGAAAAAGAACTGACGGAAAACGAGATGGGACTGAGCTTGTCTGAGTTCATTATGAAATAAGACGAAAATATTTTTTTGGAGATGAAGGCATACATGTTATCTTTTGTTTTGGTGTAAATTATTCACTTAACGCTAAACCGCCAATAATGTAAGCCACTGTGCAAGGACACAGCCTCACTAGGATGTAGCCTTCCATTTCAGAAGCACCCTATGAGTGAGTCTTTGAATCATTAACAAAACTGTTTCTTTCTAAAATGCTGATTCATCCAAATCAGTAATTTTTGACAGACACAGGAACAGTAGGGTTAAATAGGCTATGTTTACAGCACGCGTTAGTGCTCAATTCTGGTTTGTGAACGGCAAAAAATCACATGAAATCTGTTTCGAGCTACATTCCTATGTGGTTTGAAATCCTAATAAAATTTGACTGCTCTGATTGGATTTGGCGTGGTTTATGTGACTTTTTCACGCCACGTAAAACGTGAACATCAGACGTTGTTATAGAAAACATGCTGAAAGTCACTGCAGAAACAAGGTTGTGTTGATGCAAAGTGCCGGACGAGCAGAAAATGACAATATAACGGAAACATGTTTTGATACCGGCAGAGACGACAGCACAGGATAAAGCCACGCATACCAGCCTCCTACGATTCTGCCGCTGTCTCAGAAGACACAGTAGTTCAGTGCGGCGGCTACACATTGTCATGTTGTAAGTAAGACAACATCTGTATTGCAAATCCTTCCATGTTTGTTGTTGTTTTTGGTGTATGCCTACCAAAGCAATGTCATTGCCATAGAAACCAATGCAGATCTTCCAGAAAACGAAAGACGGCATGAAAACACAAATCGGATCCGAACAGTTGCTGACACAGTGTGAACATAGCCAAAGACGGCACACAGCAAACTGTCATACGGAAGTAAACACGGAGGCCACCAAAGTCAGCATTTACCCATTCATTTATAAGGTTATGTGCCGCGGAAGCCAGAGAATTTGTGCACAAGGAGAAAGAGAGCAAAGTTTTTCTCGTATCGTTTTCCCAAGTTTTGCTTGTATACTGTATGGAAATGGCCCAAATCAGAATTAAAAAGGTCAGATTCCATTTGGTTTGTGCTGTTCACACTGTTATGAAAAAAAAAAAACAGATCTGAGTCACATATGAGCAAAAAAAAAAAAAAAAAGGATTTCGGCCACTTTTGCTTGCAGTCTGACTGAATGCCATAGACAGGCAGATAGACTTGCTGCCTAGCTTGGCTAAAACACTCCAGTAAAAATATTATTAAAGGGGTCATGACATGAGAAATCAAACTTGACATATTGAAATTGACAAACTTGAAATCTTTTGATATATAAGAGGTCTTTGTACCATTAAAACATCCTGCAAATTTCAGAGCTTAAAATGTCCTCCTCATTTAAGCAAAGCTTTTATTTAATCAAGCTCCGAAAACAGCTTGTTTGGATATTGGGGGACTTGTGATGTCACACGGGTAAATGCATGTTCATATGCCTGCACCCAGAGCAAGACATCGACGAATAGTTTTACATCATCACACCATAGGCCCCGCTTACTGCCATTCAGTTTCTTAACGGCTGACACTTACCTACACGGATGCCAGCTTCAAAAGTCAAAAGAAAATAGAACCCATTATAATCACTGACACTGGATACAGTATACAGATGCACTTTCAGACATACTCCGCGCCAACAAGAGGACAAATGAAATGAAAGAGTAAATAGAAGCATAAAGGAACATCCTGTTTAAACAGCTTATTTGCGTCTCTGAACAGACTTCAGAAGGATACCAATGTCAGGAACAAGTGGATGGTTTATTTTTAATGTCGTCCTGGATCCCGTCGGAGGATTATATTTTTGTTAATAATGCAAAATAAATTTTTTTTAAAAATGTAAAGCTGTAAAAGTCATTTTTCTCTGTGCAGGTTTTGTGTGAGGCCCTTGTGTTAGCTTTAAGTGAATCCCCTGTTGCTGGCTCTGAAGTGGAAAATGTACTGGGTCTTATTTAATAGGAAAATCAAGCAAACTGCTTATAAAATGGCCATTTATCATTCTCTGGCCCTAATTGGTTTCCTGTGTCCATGTGGTGCAGTAAATTGAATGTGTCCTTTCTTTTGCAGCTCAAGCATTGCGAATGTAGTAATCAGCTGCGTTCAGCTCCAGTTCATATGGGCAGAGAAAATATCAAGCTAAACATGCACAGCACATTCCACTGGCAATTAATGTTCATTACGACTTCAAGGAAGAAAAACAGTCAGGTTGCTTTGTTCTGAATTTTTGGCCTTTATTGGAGAAGTGATGCCAAGCTATGTCAAGGTATTTTGCATTATTAAATGTGCATGGATTGTCTCTGACCCCATGAACAGTGACCTTGCAAAACTTCAACGGCATATAAGATTATGACATGCCAACATTCATGCTGGAATTTTTATTCTTGTTTTATAATTGTCAAATATTGACTCAGCCCTAATGACTTATACAGTACTCTCTGAGACTTAAATCCTAGAATATTCTACAGGTTGTACAAGTTCCTTTGTACGCCATATTTTTCCAGCAATGCATGTTTAACAGGTGGCACAAATCCCCCCATGCAAAGCTCTGGTGTTTATGTAGCAAAGTTATAATGAGGTCTGTAACGGGACATAGTGGGGTGAGCAAGGTCCTGGGGTGTCCCGTTGGATTTATTTGGCAATGTAGTCCACATGCACAACACAAAACTTGTGCCACTATAATAGAGGTAATTGGTGGACTTGGTGTGGATAAAGTAATAGGGTTAAAACAGGCCCACGTCCTGCAAATTCCCAGGAATGCTGTGGACTTAGTGAAACCACATGAAAACATAACAAAGCACACGTTCCACAAACTCATTAAGCAGCACCAGCAGAAGTCATTCATCATAGGCCCGTATGAGAAGGCTTCACACCCTTGGCGAAGACTCCAGAGGGAACCAGACGGGGCTCGTAGGTTAATGAAGGAAAGAGGGAGCTCCGGCAAGCCACAGGCTCGGCTCGCTGATGGCCATTCCAGACCAACCTGGCCCACTCGCAGCTCTGGAGAAGGGTACGTGTCAAGACATACAGTACCTCTAGATTAGCATCTACCATATGTTAGAGTCAGTCTTGCTCTGTCATTTTTTTGTCATTTTACAGGTATGTCCATATGGACTGTGTCTTGAATAGATTACAGGTGTGTATGGAGTCACTGAGTACTTTTACACTGCAGGCAATTATAATGTTTGGAGCTGTCAAATTCATGTCTATGTTTGATTTCTCTTTGAAGATACACAGAATATTTTGAAATAGGGGAGATTTGTGGTAGTTGTTACAAGGGCTATATCTCAGTAACTATGACGTTTAGTCAAAAGTCAAATTACACAGTTGTATGTTTTCTTTAGCAGTGGTTTTATATGTTTGTTTCAAGCGCCTAATTCAAAAATGTCTTAAATTAGGATGTTTTTTTTTTTTTTTTTGTGAATTTTGTGACCCCCAACTAAAATTATAATATTGTCATGTCTTTGCTCTAGCTGTTGAGTAAAAAGTAAAAACACACTGGCAAATATTCAAGAAATGGATGGCAAGTTGGCATGTTTTTTAAACAATTAAAACATTTACAGTTTATTAAATACATAATTTGTTGACTAACAATGGTTTGATATTTTTGATGTTGTCATGAATTGTTTTGGTGGCTTAATGAACTGTATCTGTTTTCTTAGACTTTAACAATAGATATATTCAACTGTATTTTGTAATCAAGACTTTTAAAGGGTTAGTTCACCCAAAAATGAAAATTATGTCATTGATTACTCACCCTCATGTCGTTCCACACCCGTAAGACCTTTGTTCATCTTCGGAACACAAATTAAGATATTTTTGATAAAGTAAGGCCTGCATCGCCAGCAATAACACTCCTTTTTTCAATGCCCAGAAAGCTACTAAAAACATATTTAAAACAGTTCATGTGACTACAGTGGTTCAACTTTAATATTGTAAAGCGACTAGAATACTTTTTGTGCACCAAAAATAACAAAATAGTGACTTTATTCAACAAAATATCTTAATTTGTGTTCCGAAGATGAACGATGGTCTTATGGGTGTGGAACGACATGAGGGTGAGTAATAAATGACAGAATTTTCATTTTTGGGTGAACTAACCCTTTAAGGTATGTGCTTGAAATTCACTTTAAACAATAAATGAGAAACAACCAGCCCCGGTTTCTTCTAACTCTCTTTTCTATTTATAATATATATATTTAGATCCTCACTGATTTTAGAAAATCCATATTCTCACATAGCAATATCACCTGTTTTTATTTTTCTCATATTAAATAAAATATTTGTTGACTGAAACAATGAATTTAAATGTTTGTACTGTTTACATTTTTGATGTTGTCAAATTGTTTTGGTGGTAAAACAATACATTTTTTTTTAATGAACTATATCCTTTTTTCTTAGGCTTTAACAGCAGATATATTCAACAGCTTTTTGTAATCAAGACTTTAAGGTATGTGCTAGAAATTAAATTTTAAAAAAAAGAATTAAAAAGCATGACAACTAGCCGCAGTCTCCCCTAACTCTCATTTCTGTTTACGGTGCATGTATATAGTTCCTTTCCGTTTTAGAAAATCCCTATGCTCACATAGCAATATGTCTTTTTTTTTTCTTCTCACTTTTTGAGAGAATCTATCATCAGATATCATGGAATAAATTAACTCTAGTCACAAAAGGTTTGTGTGAATTCGGTTGTTGTTGCAACGTAACTAAGCAGGCTGTAAACACTGCATAAACATTGTTTGGAAATTGGAAATAACAAACATGGTAAGAGGCAAGATGTTGAACAGCTCATGGTCTTCTTGTTGCCCTGCTAGGTCACACAATTTTGTTTCTTTTTACCCTTTTTTACCAGCCTTAATGCTAGTTTACAGCCAAAGGGTAATAACTTCAGAATAGGGCGTTCTTGCCATGCAAGTATGAATCTCAACTAGCCAGGGCCCAAGTCCATTGCAGCGTATACTGAATCCTAATGGTCGGCTAAGAAAGCCTGACAGCAATACTTGACATGGGCATTAAATCATTGCCCCAAGGAATCCTCCATCCTGCACCTCCTGACAGGAACACTGTCATCTCTGCCAGGGCATTTCCTATGCCTCTTGACAACACTGGATCTGAATTAGTCATTGCATTAGATGTAAATTGGTGCTGTTCAAGGATAATAATGAGCACCAAGATACATGTCGGTGTCACTGACATGACGCCATTTTGATACTGTCTCCCACCGGTTTATTATGTCTAATGGTATTCAGGCCGCGGCTGGCCGGAAAGTTTATTTTCAGTTTATGCACTTGTATTTTTGTGTTTGTTTGGACACTTCTCTGCACAAAGTGTCCATAGCAGAGCTCTTCTCAGAGGGTCAGTCTGGCAGTGTTTATCCAGCTGTCTGCATGATGGCTGACGGCTTCCCACTTGACATGGTTTGGCATTAAGGCTGACTAGCCAACAAGTCCGACTGCATGGGCAGCTCCATGCCACAAACTGGCATCACTACCACTGAGAGGTGAAACCAGACTATAGCTGTTGGCACTGCATTATTCACTGCGCGCATATGATCGCAGCCATATCATTGCTGGCTTATGTTTACATCTAACCTATAAATCATGCACAAACATATGTATTTGGGGGGAAAAAAATGCTGTGACATTGTCCCGTTGCCTTTTTTCTGCACCAAGCTGGTTTACAAACTCCAGCGGTTTATTGAGGATAGCTGTGGGTTATTATTAATTAGGCTCAATTATATCTAAGTGCAGTGTAATTAAAATCTGATAAATATTTGATGCTATTTTTTACGATAATTGCAGCCTTGTTAATATGTGAGCAATGCTGAATAATGCACTGTGAAAATCATTATTTCAAATTGTTTTTGTTTTTTTGGTTGAGGGTTTTTCCCCCAGTCGAACGGCTGACAGACACACTTTTTCATTGAAAAGAATGAAGGGCACAAACCGATGGTTTGAGCGAGATGGACAACATGTGCTTTATATGGAGAGAGGGAGGTCTTCCTGCCAGACTCCTAATTGAGGCCATTTAGCAAACATACATTCAGGAGGCTGAATGCTGAAGTATGAGCCAGAGGCTCTGTTGAACCATTAGCATGTATTCCCAGTTGCTCAAGTTAGCGAAGAAAAAATAGAGGTCTACCACTGAAATAATGTCTGCCAATTACCGCAGTACATAGTAGATAAGGATGTGTTTTACAGCTGAAAACTGACAAAAATATGCTGGTGTGAGAATCCGCCTCAACGCTGGGAGTGGAGGCTGTGATCAATATCGGTCAACTTTGTCCTCTATCAGGCTTATTCAATATTGAGCTAACCGTTGTGCACTGTTTTTGTGTTTTAAAGTGCACCGTAGCTCATAAACAGGGTCTATATAGGTTTTAAGTGCTTTTTATAATAAAATGCATAGTGCAAGAAGACGTTCTGCTTGCAAGGTGTGAAATCCAGGTGGCCTCGTAGACCGGCAGTGTGCTCGGGTAGAACTGAGGTAGAGCGCTGATGAGTTCCTGGGAGCAGTCAGAGGGCAGAACATGACTTTTGTCAGATTCCCAAATGGAAGGGAAAAATGTGTCCAACGGTGAACAAAGGCGATTCGTCTCTACGGAGTTTGCCCCCACATGATTTCAGGTCTAAGTTGTCCTATCACATGTCTGAGTTAATTTCGTGCAACAGTGCAAGACTATGGCAGTTCTGTCAGATTTATGTGGAAGTTGTAGGTTTCAATTCTGGAGATTCATTTCTGCAGGCTAGCACATGAGCACTTGAAAAGCTGTGAGATCTCCCCTTTCAAACATTATCATTCTCCTGTTGTATAGATTTTCCTCCCTGACGGCCGCCATTTGAAGAATTTATTTTTCTCGCTAATTACGTGACAATATGATGGATTTTTTCCCCCAATGCGAACGCAGAATCGAGTAGATGGTTCAGGAAGAGGTACACTCAGTCTGCCCTTTATGCGTGCTTTCCTGGTGAATGTGCCGATTGTGTTGCCTTGTTTTTTTGTTATGTTGCTGAGCTTTGAAATCCCATCCTCTTGCGTCTCCTGCTGTTTCCCTGTGTTTTAAGTATCAGTCATACAGGTTAAGTACTGCGCAATAGTGACTTGGATGGCAGTGCGTCTGCGATGGAAAAACTTGTTCTCTTCCAACTCTAGCACTCTGTGTGAAAAGTGAAATTGACATGCCTTTCAATACATGCTGAAAGTGTGTTATTGAAAGAGACATCTTTTATTCTCTAGCCCTTGGATCACATTCACTTGGCCACATGCTCAGATCATTGTTCTCTGTAGGGGGAGGTGGGGGGGCGGGCAAATTCAGCAGACTTGGTCTAATAAATAAATAAACAAACAAACAAATTGATTGACAAAGTATGTGTTCTAAAGTTTACTTTTTTAACAGAAAAGTTCACTTCTTTTTTTTCATGCCGTCGACAATATTCTTCCTCTGTTTTAATGGGGTCATCACATAAGATAATCATGCATACAGTATACGATAAGAAGACTATATGCTGCCCAGATTTACTTGCTCTTATTAATATCTGAGAATTTGAAAGCCAAAAGTTGACTCTGGTCTTTGAAGGTGCCCTTTTGAAGCTAAGCCTATTCAGAGGCGGATTTTCTTTCTTTCTGTTTTATAGTTTGTGCTGTACACATTCCAAACAACTCCTTCTGAGTTAAAATCATGTTCAGATGTGTATTAGGCACAAATAAATAATGTACATACATACATAATTTTGTACATGTAATATAATTGTTGTAATATATATCATTTTTCTCTGTAGCTAACAGTTGGATACCCTTTTATACGTACATTTGACTTTAGACTGACCAGATAAAGCTATATTTTTGTTGTTTTAAAAATTATATAATTTTGTTTATTTTTTGAGCATGTGTTGGAGTTAACCCTGTTCACACTGGCAGTGATCAACAATCCGTCATTATGTCAGCCGTATGTGTCAGATCACTGTCTGGACTTGGCAGTTGCCATATAACATTTGCTGCTGCTCATTTGCATAAAGTTGAACTTTGCTCATGTCACCAGAAATGGCCAACTCTCACTGAGAAAAAAAAAAAAAAAGGCTAGTTGCTGCAAATTGCTGTAAGTGTGAATGCTCCTTTTGATGTGATAAGAAAAAAGAATAATATGTAATTATTCTTGATGTGCTGCTGTTTGCACATTTTACTCCGTGAACTAATAATTTTGAATTTCTTTGTGTTGTTTTTTTTATACATATAAGTAGTAAGACGTTTCAGTACCATCTGGATGGTCCATCACAATGCCTGGATGTGCAGGTGTGGTGGGCAGCGCATGAGAATGATGGATCTGGAAGAGAAAGCAATGAGGAGAGGGTGGGGCCTCGTCTCTCTCTCTCTCTCTCTGTCTCTCCGAGATGCGCCTGAGATGCTGATACAGGAAGAATCTGACACGTGTCTTCCTCACGCATTTTAATGAGTGTACTGCTTCTGTGAAGCTATTAAACGAAATGAACCATTTGAAAGTGAATTTTAGATTTCCGGTCAAAGCGCTCTCTTCCAAGAATGGGTGAGGGGATTGGCGATTGTCAAGTGCCCCTCTCCTACCCCCCAGTATCCACACTAGAACCTCTCGCACACAGCATGGATGATCAAAAGAGGCCAACGGCGGACGACCATTATGCCAATGACACTTTGAGTAAGAGTCTAGAGAACAAAATGACATGACAGCCATTAGGGTTTGAAAGTGGGACTTTAAAGAGAGGCTGAAGGATGAATGTCAGGAGGGAATCAAAGGGGGAAAGTTAAATCTTCATAACGTTCGGCGCTCTCTACGGAAAAATAAGTTCTTTGCAAACTAGCTCCCATTCAAGTCCAAAAACACGAAGACGAGTGTGTCCACGTAGAATAAAACAGACGAGGAAGTTGAGTCTGGAGGTTCAGACATGAAAGCTAATAGGGCAACGAAACTCCATTGTGCAGGTGGTTGATCATTAGTGGACAGGTTTTAGTCAGCGAGAGGAGATGCACAAAGATACGCTGTGCTCAAGTATCAGGAGCTCAAATGATGTGCTGGCTTCCAGACATGAAGTTATGAAGAAAAGAAAACATTGCCAAACAAAATTGCCAAGTTCAAAATCAATTGGATAGAACAATGAATTCTGAGATGCATCCCTAGGCCTTTTTCTACTTCTAAGCCTCCTTTTAAACTTAATTGCCGACAAAATCATAGGCCTCTCCGTAATGCCGTTTGTGCAGTTTCTAATTCCCCTCCTCAGTCAAACGCCACATTATGCCAATGAATGTGGCTGATCAGCTGGATTTTTTGGCGCTGTCCACGTGGCTCATCTCTCCCTGCCAGTGCAAGGAAAAATGCATCTAATGTGTCTCCATGTCACATAATCAAGGATTTTAGAGTGTAAATCTTTGATCTGGGAGAACATTTTCTGATAGGATCAACCCCCCACCCCCTCTTGGCTGAAGCCTTCTGATCTCCCTCCAATTACTGGTGTCAAATGAGTCTGTTTACAGGCTGATTGGATGAGTGCTGTACTGACAGTGCCCCTCCCTCTCCCTGGAAAGCCCCGTTCCATCCTCGGCCACCGTCGCACCGATGGCGAGGGCCCCGGCACACAGCTGGAGCTGTTTGGAGCCGCTTCAGAGCCAGTTGTAAGGCGGCCAAGTCGGGGGTCTCGAGGGCCTTCCATCTGGTGTGACAGGGCAGGCTCTGGGGCTTGGCTGACAGAGTGCGAGAGCGAGAGAGCCCACAAACCTTACAGAGCCTCACAAATCTTTTATTTATCGGCCTGCTCGGCTCACATTTGCAGTAGTTAGTTAATATGCAGACTGGGCTCCAGGACTTCAAATGGCGGTGTAGAGTGAAGCTGGCTGGAGTTTAGGGGAGGGGAGGTGGGGGCTCCTCAGCCAGGCGCCCCGCTGAGAACTAAAGGGGGGAGGAGGTCACTGTCCAGCTGCAGGGGAGATCTGGGGCTCTTATATTCAACCATCTTCATATTCATCACTACCACCATCATCATCATCATCATCATCATCATAATGAGAATCCCAGCTTGTTGCAATGCAAAGGAGATCTTAAGAGGCATACGACTTGCATCATCACTGATTTTTATGCTGTTTGCTGTGCCCTAAAGGGCAACTCCAGAGGAATTTGTTTTTACATGTAACAAACGAGGCGTGCAATTAAGGTCTTTTAATTATTCCAGCCTGATATAAAGGTAATGCATGCTTTAAAGGGATAGTTCACCCAAAAATGAAAATTGTGTCATCATTTACTCCAAACCTGTATGGCTTTCTTTCTTCTGCAGAACACACAAGATATTTTGAAGGATGTGCAAAAAAAAAAAAAGAAAATTGTCCATGCAATGAAAGTCAAAAGATTTCAAAACAACATTGGACCCCATTGATTTTCATTGTATGAAAAAAAAAAAAAAAAAAAAAAACATTTTTCAAAGTATTTTCTTTTGTGTTTCACAGAATACAAAAGGTGAGTAAAAAATTATATAATTTTCATTTTCAACTATCCAAACCAGGCTCATCAGAAATAAGTGACTACATTTACAGGTGACGTCCACAAGAGGCACTATAAGCGTTATAGTTTTTTCTCCATTGCAGATGTGGATTTATTAAACAGCTCAGTGTGATGGGAAAAAAATGTTTCAATTCAGTTTCAAAGTGAAATGTCCAGTGACTGGGGCTAAATAGGGTGTTCAATTTTCTCAGAAACAGTCCAATGTGACTGTGGCAACATTTTATTACATTGTTTAATGCAGTGGTTCTCAACCCCAGTCCTCAGGACCCCCTGCTCTGCACATTTTGTATGTCTCCCTTATTTAACGCACATGATTCAGATCATCAGCTCGTTAGGAGAAAGCTCCATGAACTGAACTGAGCGTGTCAGATAAGATAGACATACAAAATGTGCAGAGCAGTGGTCCCAAGGACTGGAGTTGAGAACCACTGACTTAATGCACATATCATGCAACATTTTATTACAACACTGCCATAGCTTCCTTCCAGCAGGCTTTGAGCTCTTTTTTTTTTTTTTTGAGTGTTGTAACTTGTGTTTCACGGGACTCGTACCCGAGCGCTCTGCATCGCAAGAGCAATGCTGTAGGTGGACTACCAAGCAAGTTTGCTATGGCAGAAAGGCTTTACATGTGGAGCTGGTTATGTGATGCAAATGTCAGAATGTATTTGTTTACAAATCATGCACTGTGGTAAAAGTGTTTTGAGGTCATGCCATAAGGTCCGTTCACACCAAGAACGATAACTATAAAGATAACGATAAAGTTCTAAAAAATCGTTCTAAATATAAAAGAATAGCACACACCACAGCTATAACGATAACGATATAGAGAAACGATATAGTTGGGATCACTTCATAACTTTTTCCAACTGTTGAACGATAAAACACTGACAGCCAATCAGAATCCAATCTAATTTAAGGGCTCGCGCATTTAAAATGGCAGACGACACTGCGGAGAAGTTAATCGCCGAGGTCCAGAAAAAGCCACAACTTTTTGACAAGTCAACCCTTCTTTTCAAAGATATATGGAAAACAATCGGTCATATCCTCGGAATAAATGGTGAGAAGAGAAGTATTAACGATGAGTCATTATGCCAGGCTAGCAAACAGTGTAACATAAAAATTACCTGAGGTATCCAACGCTAGTTTCGACACTTACTTCCTTTGACGTTGCAGTGAAAATGACTAGGCGTTGTTTTTATTCCACTATATTGACTTTGTTAGCTAAATTCACTGTTAAGATTAGATCGATTGCACTAGCTATTCACTCGAAACATAACATGCTGAGGACACCTGCTGGTTAAAGCCGTGTAAATGCAACAAGAACAGCAAAAACATGTACTTTGAAACTGCAGCACGTGAGCTTAGAATAAACAGTCCATTATCGTTCGGGGGTGTGGACGCAAATATAGGCTAATTATCGTTATAGTTATCTTTATAGTTATCCTTCTTGGTGTGAACGGACCTATAGTATCGTTCAACGAACCACACGAACATAAGTCTTTATTAATAAAAAATCTGCCCCTGTAATCATAACTTTTGTGAAAAGGAACACAAGTTGTTGGTGTTTTACTTCCTCAAGTGTTCATTTAATCTGGAAACTGCAGTGAAATGTATGTACTGTATAGGGACATTTTTCCAGTTTTGCAGAAATGTAGCCAGAGTCACGTATTGGAGCTATTCCTTTAAAAGTAGTAGTAAAGCATGTGCAGTCCTCATTTGCATAGTGTCAAGCATTAGCATGAATTATGGGATATTCCGTACTGCCATCTAATGTTTTGATAAGTGAGTGCATGTGGGCTGACGCTAAGTATAAGTAATCAGTGCTGGGAAAAAATGTGTAAGAAGTCTGGATTTGAAGAAAAAACTAATAATAGTTATTTTTTCCCACTTAGTGAGAAAAAATAAGCCCTGACTCAAGTCAAAATATTAACATTTTACTCTTTCACTTACTAGAAAGTCCTGTAAAGAAAAACATTCTGTCCCAGGGAGACAGTTTCATGCTAAAGGAAGGTCAACACAGAGCTCCGCGTGACATTTTCTTCAAATTTATGGAGTAACAGCGTGTCACACTGCATTGTCATGCGATGACACCAATTTGATGTGATGGCTCTTTACGGCTGTCCCTTTCCTGTCATATAGTGCATGCACAGCAGATACAAGAGTTCAACAAGCGCTCCAAAGGGGCTGTCTCATCGCTCACATCGCCACACACACACACGTTGACGAAAGTAAATGGATCCACCAGCTTCATAATGCTGAGAAAACAGACTTGACAACAAATTTGTATTTGATTTAAAATCTCCAGCGTGTACCCAAAAGCACATTGTATACAGTAGATATATGTGTGGCGGCATTAAGATGAACCACTCATTGGACCGCTGGGAATTTGGAAAGAGGTGAAACGGTGCAGCCTTTCTGTGGCGTTCATGGGAACACAGATGCCAGTAGCACGTCTGCGCTCAGAGCAGCCAATCTCAGCAATTATTAACTAGGTGGCATCGAGAGCGCTGCTTAGGCTGTTCAACAGCTCCCTGAGCTCTTTAAGGAGCTCAAGACATATTTTCCAGCAGGCCCTCTGGAGCATCGCTCTTCACACACGCACGCTCTCCCTCTCTCGCCTTGTCACTCGTCCCTCTCCTCCTTATTTCTCCGGTTGTGTCCTCTTGGATCCAATTTACAACTTAGCATCACCCTTGTTTGCTGGTTTTCGTCTGGTCTTATCTTATCTTGTTACACACTCTTCAGGCTTTGTGGTTAAATTATGTATTAAGGTCAATGTCAAAACATGGAAGATATGTAATCTACAGGGAGTTTCCTTTTATTCATTATTACAGTGAAGGCTGAGCACAACTGTCAGAGAGCCGAGGATGTGCGCAGCATGGAAGCTTGCTGCACAGCGGGGCTCTTCATAGCCCCCTCTCCCGCCTCTCTCCCAGGACAGACCCCTTGATAGATTTACCCAGCTAACCCATCTCACTTAAAAAGTTCTCTCTTCTCTGCTCCAATCTGAAAGCTGTCAAGCGCACCTATATAGCAGTGTCATTTATCTAAAGGAAGACGCGCACACTTGAGACGCGGGAAGATGTCATCCGTTCAGTTGCGTTTTGGAATCTTCTAATGGGGGACTTGCAGTTGGCTCGGGTGGGAGGTGCTCACTTTTTGGGAGGGTCTCGAGGAACGTGACACCCTTGTACGTATATATATGTCTCTGATTAAACTTAAGTGACGTTGGGAATGGGACGTCTCCACTGCGTTTTGTCTGAAGGTGTACAGCTTGCGTGAATGTGACCCCCTATCGTGCTCATGTCCGCTGTAAGATCTGGGACCCGGACTGATGGGTAAATCCCATCTCTGCGGCATGCTTAACAAAAAAAAAAAAAAAAGAGAAAGAGAGAGCTTGATAAATTTGAGCCAACTCTCTCTAGGGCAAGCATAATTATTTTCTGATTAGATTAATTCAGTTATACTTTGGTCCTTTCCAGAGCCACCGGCGTGCCTGGAAGAAGCGCACTCAGTCATGCTAACAATTACACAATTAGCTGTGCAGCGCAAACCATGCAGGGAAATTCAGCTCCAGCTAACAATCCACCCTCCTACATGCATAGACCATAACAATTATCATTTGTGGGGTTTTATGGTTCTCTGATGCTGATGGGGGTTGGAATAATGTGAGTTCACCCTGATGTTTAACCCACCCACTCCTCTCTCATTATTTCTGCTCCATTGTGAATACCATAAACGTCTCGATAACCGTAATGATAAACAGTTGAGACCGAGAAACAATCGTTCCCATTATGGGGAGTGTAATTGAGAATATCCCTTTCTCAGTGCTTTATAGATGCTCTTCAGGGACACATTGTCCAAATGGTCAACAGCAGCAATATTTTTCATTTAGATTCACTTGTGAATGTGATTACTTACGGATTCCTTACTGGGTCTCATTATGCCTGTAATATAAAATCAAGCTCTTTATTTTATATTGTACAGACACTTTCAAACACCATTACATCAATATAGAATCTAATATTAGCTGTCAAATACTTATTTTCATAATAGCTTCTTTTGTTTTCCACAGAAACAAGTCCTGCAGATTTGGAACGACTTGAGGGTGAGTAAATGATGACAGAATTTTTATTTTTGGGTGAACTATGCCTTTAAAATGTAACATATTACAGTGTGTCTGACCGCCACCCTACGAGACTCATTTGATGACACCATAAAAACGTTTTAGATGTTTATGTATTTGTTGACTTGAATACAGCCATGATGCAATTATAATGATGCAATATTTACAGTAACTAAAATGTGCTCAATCCACCACCCAAACTCGGCTTGTTCTTGCTCAATACAGCGGCGCAATGTAGCAGCTCTCAAATGACACAAATTTGTTTTTAAATACCAACTTTCTGACACAGAGGCCTGCAATTTTTTTGCAGACGGCAGACCTCCAATACATACTTGATCTCATGTCTCTCTGGAGCATTAGCATCTTTTTGTTTTGCTGAGTAGTTTGATGATAAATTCTGTATAGCCGAGCCAAAATTTTCAGCAACCTACTCTGAGCTCACAACCCATCCCAAGGTTTTTTTCCACAGACTGGACGTTCGCAATGAACGTGCATTTTAAGTTAATTTTAAAAAAGTAAAAACCTTCTCATCTGGCCAAACGCATAATGAACGTAGCCTGCTGAACTAATCACGCTTGTCTAAGACAGGCATTAGAGGCAAAAGATAGGAGCCACGTTTTCTTTTTATCCTTGCTTTTTCTCCTCTCGTCCTAGTGGAGTGATATCACAGTTGCGTTCTTAACCTCGCGTGTAGAACGTGGAAAATAACTTGTGACTTGTAAGCCTAATTAAGGAATCCTCCCTGACCTGCACACCCAGGCCCCGTCAGAAATCTAACACCAGAGCTGATTCAACATGAGCTACACACCGGGCAGGACCCAGCACTAATGAATACTAATGAATAATAATTACAGGCTCTTTGGCACCCAGACGCACTGCAGGGACAAATGCTAATACGCTTTAAATGTACACCGCTAGGAATGACTAGCGGGTTCAACATGCGGCAGATTAGCCGAAGGGCCGATGCAAACTCAAGGTGAAGGATGAAACATTTCTCGCGGACGAAATTATGAGCATATTGGTTTGTTTTTCGGTGATGCAGGCGAAGCCATTGATCTAGAGAATTTAGGCCACATGAGAGCAGACGAATCTCGGGATGTGGCGCTCCTAGCGTGTCTGTTTGTGACACCTTTTAATTGGCAGCATTAGAGCTCATCAACGAGCAGACTGTTGTTTGTGAGAGCACTGTCTCCTAGTGCTTTTGTACTCGTTCTCGCATGGCAGGGAAATTAAACTTTGTGGTGTTATTTTTTTTTTCCCACTGTTTATTCTTTTGATCTGTGTGTACATTATTCGCAGCTCTTTGAATTTAAATTTCACTGTCATGTTTCTCTTTTCATCACACTGATGGTTGCAGCTCTAATAATATTCAGCTTTTAAGTCACTGTAGAATGTTAATTAGATTCCCTCTTTTTTAATTAATACATCCCTGCAGGTTTCCTTATCAAATCATTTTTAGCCCCGTAAAATCACGCATTTTGTGTCAATAAATTACTGTAAAATCTTTTATAAAAAAAATAATAAATTACATCAAAAACAATACAAAAATCCAAGGTGCATGAGAACTGTTTGTGTAATATTATTCAAAATTTTTCAGTACCACTTCCAAATCAAGCCTGGTAAGTTATAATGCTTAGTGTGCTCTTGCAAGCTTATTGTGCAATGCTGTTACCTTGCGCTTGTATTGCGGTGCATTAGTGGTAATGTGTGTTGCTCTGCCTCCCTAAATGCTAGTGTTGTCCAGCAGCTTCTACTGTCCCATCTATCATCTTCAGCGGTGAGCCAAGGATTCTGGGATAGAGGAGCCACGTACTGGGCTGTGATAATGAAAGGTCACAAAGGGGGTGGAGTGTTGAAATTGCTTTACTTTACAATGAAACACGCTCAACCCAAGCAGTGCCATAGCTGAGGAATGCAGTCTGAAGCAGAGGTAGAATTTCAAATGGTCTCATGGCCGCTGAGGCGATAGATTTGTTTTCTGCACTGCGCTGAACGGAAGACGCCGAAGCCCATTACACATTCACATGGGTTTTGGGTTGTAGCATTTTGTATATTTTTCGTGAGTGAAAATGATTTGTTTTTCTAGTTTCATTCATTGGCTTAATTTTTGTAAAATCCTGTGAAAGGTTGAGAATTTTGATTAAATGAAATTGAATATTTAGTGCTGGATAGAATCTCTTTGCTGTTTATTTGAATATTTATCTTTAAAATTTAATGAATTTGACCATATTCTGTTTGTTTTTTTTTATCTTAGTGCAATAAACGCTGTATGCCAGCAAAAAGAACTTTGTGTTTAAGAGCTTCCAAATATTTATTGTCAAAATGTGCTTACATTTATATAAATAAATCTGCCTTCATTGTAAGGGAATAAAATCAGTTTGACAAGTTTCTCCCAAAAATATGCGAGGTAAAAAAAAAAAGAGGGGAAACATTTCACTGTGCTCACTGAAGAAAACTGATATTCACAGACCAGAAAAGATATATATATTTGCCGTTTATTATACTTTATAATGAACTGATTCACATCTTGCTGAGAGTTAATTAATACGGGGAAATCTTGAATTAAAGATGTAAATCTTGACACTTTGGCAGGGGGGCCGGTAAGGGACAGTAGTCTCTAAGGCCTGAATTATTCTTAGCATAGACCAATTAACACCATGTATCTTCTTTTATGTTCAGTTCAATTAAGAGCCTTTACAGTTTTTAAGTTCTTTTCTTCTTTATAGTTGGAGAGTGTCAGAAACACAGATCAAAGCCAAACGCAGCGGTCCGTGCACCATAGGTAAATCTGCTTTGCATAAGAATCTGCATGTTACTACGAAGGTTTTTATTCTAATTTTGCATGAATTAAAAAACAGGAAGGGAGCAGAAATGAGGGAGAGAACCCACAAAGCAGTCTATTAATCTGCTCTCAAATCTCCCTATATCTACTACTCTGACAGCTGAGTACCTCGATAGCTCAAACCCCAGCAGACCGACACCGGCTGTAGAGAACAATTTTACTTTTTGTCATTCCACAACCGTTCCTTGTTTTATTTTGATTTTCAACCAAGCTGCTCGGTGTTGGAAGTGAATGAATGGACCTAAATGAAGTGGATTGTATCTTTTTTAAACACTTCCAGATAGTTATTTGCAGTTTTATTTGTTTATAGTGCTGTTATTTTTGGAGGCAACCAATAGGAGTGTTTGTCTGTCCTCTTCATTCTTTTGTTTTATTTTGCATTATTATTGGACTGACAGTTGTGTTTTTCTCACCACAGGAGCTTCACACTTGATGTTGAAATTCAATCTCAAAACCTGGTTAGAAAATTACTGCACTCACCAATTTCCCTGCTGGGAAGAGTGTCATGACTGCTTTATGCTTATATTTATTTTACATTGGCCACTGTAGATTTCGTCCTTAATTATATTCCTCGGGCAGATGGATGGTTTCTTGAAAAGATCTCTGCTGCATGCTGTGTTAGAATCGTCCAATGATATGATATGGTCAACATATATCATAATCATATTGAGAGATGACATCCAGGGAGGGGCACAGCCTCAGGGTGGATAGATGCTTTCAGGGCAACATAATAACACAAACAACCTGTTTTTCAGCACCCCTAATTGCTGTGCTTTAATTGCATTAAGCAGAGAAATATCAATAAATCAATGGGCAAATGAACTGGGCAACTATGAGCAATGACTGTTTAGTGTTGCTCTGCATTATTCTATTGATGTTCCACTAACGGCCGTCCTTGAGATATTGAATGCTATTCAACCCAGGCGCTGACATCATAATAGAAGGCAGCGTTGAGCAGTCTGGCCGTGTGGACAGTCGGCCTCTGCGGCATGTTTTTCTCACTTGTAGACATGCTTTTGGAACCCTAGAGTGACACTAGTTTGATGAAGTGTACATTTGGACTTTTATGTGAATAATAAAAGTGATTTTATCTAAAAAGATTCTGTTTTTTCATATAATGTGCTGTCTTTATTTATAGCCAACATTCACTGTGTAACTGCTCTGTCCCTGATTGTCTCATAGCTGTGAGATCTGGTTATATGGAACCATTTAATGACACAAGAAATTGTAAATATACACAAGACCATTGCTGAATAATTCAAGAATGAAATGTTTCAACTTTCCATCACTATATGTATTCACATAAATATAAGACTGGGATTAGTTGTTGTTATGACTATAACATATTTAGGCGTAAGTTCAATAACACAATTTGTTTCTTTGTTTTTACCAAGTCAAAATAGTCTTAGAATATGTTTTTTAATCCTATCCTCCAAACTACAATTAGGCCCACAATATCATTGTATTTTTAGGCTTTAGAGTGACATAATAAACTGCACTAATATATATTAATACAAGGCTCAACTATATGATGAACCTATATTTTATCAGTCTAAAAGTTGACCTGTGTTTTAGACAAGGGTATATTTCAAAAAATGTTGGGAAAAGTTGTCACATTTGTTTTAAATGTTGTAATTTTCAGGAAATAATAATAATATTTCATAAATTAATTCATTCATTATAATATCTGTTGGCCAAAACTAGGTTTTGATTATTTTGTATATTATCGTTTAAAGTATTTCTGTTCTTTTTCTTGAATTTTTGTGCACTTCATAAATGTTTTACTGTTTAAATTTAGCTGAAAGGCCATCAAATAAAATAGGCTATTTAATATCAGGTTCCAATTGTGACAACATGTGCTCAATAATCTGTATCTTTTTTTCATGGGTAATAAAATTAAAAATGTTCAATACATTTTTGTAGTTAAGACTTTTTTGTGCAGAGAAACATTCATAGCTTATATTTTCATTTCAGGACAAAGAAACAGTGAGTGACCCTGTCTCACTAGTAATGAGTTAGACAGAAAAGCTTTTAATGTTTGATATCTAGGGATATGTAAAAAGTCATGTGAGAGAATTTTGTCAGCTTGTTCTTGACCCACTATTTTTTAAAGAATTTGTATGATGTGTGTTGTAATAAAAGCTTTGATGGTTTTTTTGTTTTTTTTTTCAGTGGCAAGTTTATTTTAAGCCTGTTTTAGTGCACTTTCACCTTCATGTGAGTGTTTCAGACTGTTGACAATTGCCATTTTAATCCAATTTTCAAAGAATTTTTTATAGGATAGCAGGCTAATTCAAATATCAAAATATTTTGGCAGGTGTGATTTCTTTGTTGGTTTGTTTTCATAACCTCGGTGTCTCAAAGTATTATTAAGTAAAATCTTTGCTCTGTCGTCTGTTTGAAGATATAAATAGCGTGTACTGCCATCTAGTGGAGTAATTATGCAACAGTGTTTTTTTCAATTGAACTGTAGACGCTGTGTGCTAGTCCTTTAAACTTCTGACTAGCTGTTCCGGTAAGAATAGCCACATTTTTGTTATATTATTCAATCAATTAAAAGACTATAAAAAAAAAAAAATCATACTTAAATTGTGTAATGGTCCTGTGGCTGAAAACAATTTTAAGGCCGCTGTTGATCTGTATCAACATGCGTGTTCTTCAGTTGTCACGCCATTTTGAGTAAACGAACAAAGAACAGCAAAAACGAGCAAAACATGTTGAAAATCAAGCGTGCAAATAAGAGGTTTTTTTCTCATGTCCTCCACACATTAGCTCAGTGGGAATCAGTCAGGCTTGTTCTCGGTGGCCCTCTTTTTCCCTGCTGTGAACAACGTGCTCTGTCAGTGATTAGCAATAACAGACAATGGATGTAATTTCGGTAGGAGGGCACTCTTGCAATATCAGACCTTGCATAAGCACACACGCACACAGATTATTGTTGTCTGTGCCTCCTGTACACAGGTACAGACAGTTTAAGGCGTGTTTTTTTTTATATTCCACATCTGAGTGTATTTGTATGCCAACAGACTCCTGCAAAGGCTCCTGCAGTTGCAGATTTCTGCAGATGCTCGAGAAGGCCATCACTGCAGTCTCCACTGTCTACATGCTGCACAGGTACACATGCTCCCTACTCCCAGGGTTGCTAATGTAATGGCTTTACATTGATTCTGTCCGACTAGATGGCTTGTTTTCATCCTTTTTAGGGAGCTGTGCCAAGGTTTTAGCCTCCTGTGATGTGAAAAGTGTGTGTCCTTTTCAGCACATTTCAAACAGATATTTCCTCATATGATACAATGGCTGAGAAGGGTATACTGTCCTCTGAAAGATTTTTTTTTAATGTATCATTTTACCATACAGTCAGCCATATCTGTTGCCATGGTACCGTACATTTGTAACTGAAGCACTTTGAGTGGATTGACTCACGTCCTAATTATAAGAACCAGATCTTTACATCCCAAACGTCAAGACGTCTCTGAGAAGGTGAGGTGGAATAATGTTTTAGGAATAAGACAGAACACGTTTCCATGAGATCATGTGATCTGACAGACTCAAGGCCCCTGAGCTGCAGATATATATATATATATATATATATTCAAATTTTAAACCTTTTATTGAAATTTTAAATATATCGGTTACATGTGTGTGTGTCTGGTTCAGGTATACCCTATGTTATTAGGACAAAATGTCCCCACAAAGATGGCAATATCCTTATCCATTTGAGGACATTTTTTGGTCTCCATGATGAAAACAGCTTATAAATCATATACTATGTTTTTTGAAAATGTAAAAATGCAGAAAGTTTTCTGTGATGGGTAGGTTTAGGGTTAGGAGATAGAATATACAGTTTGTACAGTTTAAAAATCATGATGTCTATGGAATTTCCCCATAAAACATGAAAACCCAATGTGTGTGTAGAGATTTGCATTTTTAATTTAGATATAAATTTTAAATATGTTGGTCACCTTTTATGTGTAATATTCACATAAATATATCCCTGGACACCAACCAGATGGAAACACGTGTTTTGGGTAAATTGGAAAACTTTTGGACTCTTTATAACATACTGAAGAGGATGATCACAAATTAAGATACTGCTGTGGTCAAAGGAGACATTCTTTGGCAGAGATAAAGAGAATATTGGCTCTATTGAAAGATCACAATTAGCCGCCTTTGATAAGACATCACTGAATTTTCTTGCTCATTAAAAAAATTAATTTTTTAATGTGTGATTAATTTCATGACAAATTGTGGCCCTTTTAAAATAATAATAACATAATCTCTCACATTAAATGGTTATTATTAAAGGCAGAAAAAAATAATGTTGAATCACTGATGACAATTTGCCTCGTTCAATTCAAGCTCTGAGTTTGTAGGTCATTAATGGTTTTTAATTGCAGTCTCTTTAATTTTATTGCATAAGCTACTTATTTTTCTGGGCATATTGGTGAATACACAATTTACCTACACAAAAAACTAAATTAACAGTATAATGTATAACTGTACATTTTTAACCTTGTTTGAAAACAATTATTTAAAGACTAATTGCAGATCCCAACTCTTTATTTGGAGTGCAAACCATTGCCTTTTAGGTTGTTCTTTATACAGTTTCAGCTCAAAATCTTCAGATCATTCGCATTCTAAAAATCTGAACATGAGCTGAGCTGTGCTGAGCTCAGACTGTAGCCCTGAATTACAGCATTTAAACTGTATTTATGCTTCTATTGATTTCGTGACGCAAAAGTGAGTTAAATTCTCAATCTACACCTTGTCACTCACATCAATGAGATATTACACCGCAGTAAATACATCTAAACCACAGCTATACCACAGTCTGCCTGAGCACAGATCCACTGATAACTATGATGGGAGTTGTTGGACTGATTCTTCATGCAGTCAAATCCAATGCCTTCTAATCTTCTCCTGCTTTTTCTGAATTATTCAAACAGATCTTGAAGCAACAGAGACGTCTCGACAGCGAGCAAAGCTCCCTATGAGAGAGCTTCAGATAATGTGAAATGAATGATGAAATTCTGGGAGCTGAAATGAAAGACTGATGTGATGCATGTTCAAAGGTGGGGCTCGGGTCCCCAGGCCCCTGGGGGGGCTCAACGAGCCTCTTTTACCTTCACAGGGATGAATGTGCTGTAACGTCTTTGGCAAAAATAACCAAAACCTATTTCCACATTCACGTGGCATGCGGGCATGTCAGGGAAAGAATCGGCTCTTTGTCCAGCATTGGGGGGAATCGCACAACTTTTCTTCTCATGTTTAAGGGAAAAAAGCTAGATTGATATCTCAAGTCAATTAATAGATGAAACACATTTTTCTAAAATAGGTTACTCATTTTTGTAGGAAGCATTTAGGGGGCAATTTAGTTAATGCATGAAATAATTCACGCCATGATGTAATGTCCATTCCTTTTTATCTTGAAAGGAAACTGGCTTATCTGCCTTTAAATACAGTTAATAGCACATAAACAAACAAATAGCTTTAAATACCGTGATGTTCTTCGATTAATATTGATGACATGCTACTTGACCTTGGTACTTTAGTGTGATTAAATAAAACAATAAAAGGAATATGCGCATAATTATGTTTATAATTGAGTACCTTGCTGTCCAACAAATATTAAACTTCTCTGTGAACTCAAAATGGAAATGTATTTTAGTGCAGTTCGCATGCAACATGCTTGTAAATCATTGAAGTCAAAAACCTGAAAGTTTTCCCAAAGTTAAAAGCAAAATTATAGATGTTGCAGTCTTGCCTGGTGACTGTAGCCACAGAAAGAAGTGTTTCATATTTCTGCCCAGTCGTGTGTGAGTGTGTGTGTCATACACTAATTCCCTATGCCTGTATTCGTTGTTAAATCAGACACTTATTTTCTGAAAAGTAAAAATAAAAAGACAGGTGCAATTAGAATGCAACTAGATCATGGTGCTTGTCTACTATCAGTAACATTTTCTTTTTGAAATTATATTGGGCAATGAAAGTTCCTCCTCCATATGTACCGTTAACATCAATATAGCATGAGAAAATCTCCATGGATTTTCAAAGGCATGATCATCATTCCCATTCCCCATTGTGATCTCAAATAAAGAATCCAAACATCTGAGAGCAATTGAAGTGTCTTGTGAAATCCATTCTTCCCACTAAGCATTGATTTATTATGTGAATTACAAATCGAAATGTTTTTTTGAATAAAGAGGGTGTCCTTTTGTGCTTTTATTAAAAATCATGAGGTACAGGGTGGAATAACCATTAAAGGATTTCAGACTGTGCTGTAGATCATATGGTTTTCTGTGTTTCCCTATAAGCATAATGGTATTACAGCAGTAGTCTAGTTTAAACAATTTATACACAGCGATGGCTGTAACGAAATCATTACATGAACAAGAAAGTTCTTTCTGTTAAGTACAATGTCTAATGTGGTGTTACTGTAAATTTCAGGAACATTACAGGGGGCTCCATATTATAGTTTGATCAGTCTAACATTGTGGTCATTAGAATTAATTTATCAGGACACCTCTACATGGCACTAATGCAGTAGTCTAATGCAATTTCCACTGCATTTTGAGACCTTTTTGTTCACGGTCATATTTAAATGATATTCTACTCTTAAACAGAATATGTCCACATATTAAATAAATCAGTAAAGCAAGTGAAGTATTCTAAGAGAAACTTAGTTTATTTAATAATGGGTTAGCACATCAGATGAACAAAACACATTTTCTAAGTATGAGTAAAAATAATAGTATCATTGAAAATAACTTTTTTCGCCTCATAAAAATCTTTAACATTTGCAGATGATGGAAAAACATGGGAACTGAGCATCTAGCTAAATTAAAATAGTTCTAGAGCATTAGTGAAAATTATCTATTTTTCGTTAAAAATAGAGATGTATACACATTTAGACAGAAATCTTTCCCTTTAAACAAAGATTCATTTGGAGTCGAACAAGACCAGAAAACGTTCGGTTCAGCCAGTGACTCGTAGCATTCAACTCTTTACACTTCCAAACGGCAACTCACAGGATTCGAACGCTTTACTCTTGCGAATCGGTTTGATTGAATCTTTAAAAGAACAACTTCAAACGAACGAGTCGATACTACTCTCGCGATATAAACTTTTCCCGGTTACCTGAGGAAACGAGAGTTTGATTCAAAGTGTTTGAATGAACGATAACAACCAAAACTCGTCCTGATAACAGCAGGTAGAGTAATGCAACTAGTTACGTTTTATCCTGTACTGTTTACCGATTAAAAATACGTTTCTTTAGCGTTGTTGTGGAATACTGGCGATGTTTATGTAATTATTTACCCGTTGTCCGTTAGCTGTGGAAGTAGATGCTGCGTGTTGTCAGCTAGCAACCGCAATAAGCCAGCCTATTTCTGTCATATTTTAGCTTTGGTTCTGTTTAAACACGTTTTTTTGGCTTATGTGTGGAACTGTGAGGAAAAATAAAGTGAGCTTAATGAGATATTTACGGTGTGTTTCTCCAGTTTTGTCCTCCGCGGTGGGATGTTTAGTAACCAAAGTTGACGCCTCAGTATCATAGCAACTGCATTTATTAATACTGTTAAACCATAAGAGAGTAAATACGAAATCTGTAAAAACCCATTAAACTTCGAGTAAAATTTTAAGTATTTTTGACACTGGAACCGAATACCAAGTTACCATAGTAAAAGTGACTATATGAGTGGTAGGACCTAAATTACCATGGTAATTTTTGTAAAGGGTAAATTGATGCAAGCTTCTTGGTAGTGAGTGAAGATTAGCAAACATTTGTTTGTGCTGTGTTTATGTTCTGTTTAATTTGTATGACAGATGAAAAATAAAGAATTAAAATAATTTCAGTAAAATTTCCGTCTTTGTCTTGTAGTTTTATACCGAATACCTTTGTCTATATATATATGTGTGTATATGTATGTATGTATATATGAATCAGTCATTTGTGAATTGCTTAGTGCATGTTCAAACATTAAATTTGGCAAAGGAGTTTGATGATCTTTTCTGCTTTATTCTTTAGGTCATTTTTATCTTTTTTGGGGGGAGGATCTTGGCTGCATGAAGCTAACCAGAAATGGCATCACCACAAACACTTCAGCCTGTCCTGAAGATGAAGGTCGATGAGCTCTTCCTCTTTTGGTTAAGTGAGCCGAGTACTCAGGCGATGCTAAAAGACTACCTCAACAAAATCAAGAATGGCGAAGAAATAGACCTAAGTCATGGCGATTTTAAGAGCACAAGCACTTTATTAACAGAAAACAACAACAACAACATTGCATCAAAGACTAATGCGACGGACAGAATGACTGCGGCCCTTGGTGCTCCATGCAGCCCTCCTTCCGCCACGCTGCCATCTGCGAGTGGCAGCAATAACAGAGCGGGAGTGAATGCGAGGGCCCTGCGACGCTCCGTCAGCACTAAGAAGGTAAAGAACCTGTGCTCCTCATTCCCTTCACAATGCAGCATTACCCCTGATCTATCATCTTGCAGACTGTTGTATCCAGGCCCACTCAGTCTAAAGAAATTTGTATTCTACCAATTTTCATATGTGGGACAGTCTCAAATCCATCAGTCCCTAATATCACAAATACACACACAACCCAGTTTATTTTATTTTTCAAATAGTTAGCATTTCAGTAAATTTTTTACATATGTTAATATAGAAACCACTGAGTTGAAAGTGATTATCTAGCACATACAGCCTGTTTTGTTTAGTAGAAATTTCAAGAAATGTCGTCATTTATGATCAGATGGTGCTACATGTCCATTTTAGTAACAGCCACTTAGAGAGGGTTAAACTACTTTTCCCTGGTTTAGCCACAAGAGGATGCTGAATGGCTTTTGCAGCTCTCGGTCAGTGCATGTAGGGCTCCTGCTCTGGTCAGATGAGCTCTGTGAACTCATGCATGTCTTTTGTGTGAAGAAATCCTGTTCACGTGTTTAACCTTGGCCAGAGGTGGGCAAATCTCAATGCTGTCAATCCCTGGAATGGGAGTAATGTCTGTCATCATAAGCGGTCCAGTGATGCTGGTGGACTTTGCTGCTGAGATTTCAGAGCTCATAAATTGGATTATGTGGGGATATCTTTAATTAAAGCAATGCCTCCATGATACTTCCTGCTGTCAGTATCAGATCAATGTGTCATTAAATTCACACCTCTCTTATTGGCCCAATAAGAGGAAGGTGATAGCAAGAAAACATATTCATAAGTAATATCAATGCACCTGTGGGAATTAAAAAGATTGAGATAAAATTAGCTTCTGCTGTGAAATGCAAAAAGACTTTGTCCGCATTAGAGGGACATCTACATTTTCTGACATCTTGCCTGGTTTGTGTCTAAGAAAAAAAGTCTTATTTCAGTCACATATTTGTTCAAAGTTTGGGGGAAGATAATATAGAAAAATGTGAAAGTAGAAAGTTGCATTTTTAGGAAAAGACATCTGTTTGCAGTGAATGTAAATCATGAGTAAGGGATGTTATCTGACCGGTGTGATTCTTTATTGTGAAATGCTAAGCAGATGTGTGTGGAGGCTTTGATTTCTATGTCCAGTTATTCTCACATGCTTTGGTAATCCTTCGTGCTGATGGAACAACTGTTGGGTATTTTGTGTTTTCTGGCATGGTACAATCAACATGTGCCCACAACTTGTCACAATGTATTACAGAGATTTTGATCCCATATGTTCTATTCTGAAAGGCTAAAGGAATTCCAGAATACAAACACATCTCTAAAGTATTAGTTAAAAATTCAATTAACGTCATTCTGATGCTCATCGGAGCAACTGTTCCAGCGTTGACACAGGACACCGGTAAAGATAGCCTTGGTTCCTCTGTGCAGGAATTAACTACTGGGAATTTGGCTTACACTTCATAGGCAGTTTACATATTTGTCCATGGTGTATTAAAGTATGCGTAATCTCCATCAGACGCTGTTAAATGGTCAGAATAATTTGATGTCTGTCGTGCCTGGCTCCCGGTTGCAAGGTGAGAGGTCATTAAGACATGTTGCTTGGAAAAATATAAGATAATTAAATTATTAATTAACTGATATGTGTTATGTTTATGTTCATGTCAAAGGTAGAGAACGTGCCTGCTTGGTGAGACGTTTCTTCTCAGTTTAGGCAAATTTTACATGTCTTTTAATTCTACATTTTAATTTTCTAAATTTAATATACAAAAAATATTTAAATACTAAAAAGACAGTTTAGTATTTAACAACAGAGCCCGACTGATATGGGATTTTGGGGGCCAATACAGATATTAGGGAGCAAAAAGTCAGATATCGATATATCGTCCGATATTCTTTATGTGTATTATAGGGGTGCAATGGTTCAAATTACGCACGGTTCGGTTTTTATCATGGTTTTGGTACGGTTTGGTATGTGCTATGTTCAGGGAAAATAGGACAACTGTCAAATAAAAATAAAGAAAAGAACAAATAATCAAACTACAAGCAACAGCAAGTATTTTAGGTATCTAACAGTATTTTTCAGGTATAGAAAATGAATAAAATAATCAAATATAAAATAACACTGCATATTATCTTCACTGTATAAATTAAGTACAGATTAATCATTATTGAAGTTACAAAAGCTATTCAGGCAAGAGCAGTGAGTGATTTCTTTTGCCTTGTCCAAATACCCACGTGCACGCAACCTGAAGTAAGTGTGCAAGTCTGTCCCATGTCTTAAAGGGTTAGTTCACCCAAAAATGAAAATTGTCATTTATTACTCACCCTCATGTTGTTCTATGCCCATAGGACCTTCGTTCATCTTCGGAACACAAATTAAGATATTTTTGATAAAATCTGATGGCTCCGTGAGGCCTGTATCACCAGCATTAACACTCCCTTTTTCAGTGCACAGAAAGCTACTAAAACATATTTAAAACAGTTCATTTGGCTACAGTGGTTCAACCTTAATATTATAAAGGTCCACTCATTTTGATCATCGCTGTTGTAATGTATTGCAATGCGTATTCATTGACTGAAACATTCTTTAGCTGAATTCTATCTGTTTAGACCTCGATATTTTCAACAAACCATATTATAGATGCGTCGTCAACAGACGTGCCGATATTCAGTAATACGACATCACGATAACGAATATGCACAATATTGTTATCGCGGGCACTTCAAAATACAGTGAATAATTATTTATTATGAATTATTCCAATTTTTATAATACATTTTTACAATGCTTTCCGTCAACCGTATAAAATGCACAACACTGCTGTCCGCTGCGTCAAAGGGACACGCGCACTCAGATTAACAAGGCCAAGGTGCACGAGAAGCACATGGCGGAAGGAGTGAAGGAAACACGCTGATTGAAAGTGCACGTTCACTGTCTGACAGCAGAGGGCGCTGATGGAACAGCAGAAGGCTATTAATTTTCAAACTTAAACATTTTTATATTTTAATATGGACTAAAACATGCATCATTAGTTAACATATGTTAAAGGGTTAGTTCACCCAAAAATGAAAATAATGTCATTTATTACTCACCGTCATGTCGTTCTACACCCGTAAGACCTTCATTCACCTTCGGAACACAAATTAAGATATTTTTGATTAAATCCGATGGCTCATTGAGGCCTGCATTCAAAGCAATGACATTTCCTCTCTCAAGATCCATAAAGGTACTAAAAACATATTTAAAACAGTTAATGTGAGTTCAGTGGTTCTACCTTAATATTATAAAGTGACGAGAATACTTTTTGTGCGCCAAAAAAACAAAATAATGACTTTTTAACAATATAGTGATGGGCCGATTTCAAAACACTGCTTTGGAGCTTTACGAGTCGAATTAGTGACTCGTATTTTGTTTTTTTTGGCGCACAAAAAATATAATTGTTGCTTTATAATAAGGTAGAACCACTGAACTGACATGAACTGTTTTAAATATGTTTTTAGTACCTTTATGGATCTTGGGAGAGGAAATGTCATTGCTTTGAATGCAGGCCGCACTGAGCCATCAGATTTAATCAAAAATATCTTAATTTGTGTTCTGAAGATGAATGAAGGCCTTACCGGTGTACAACGACATAAGGGTGAGTAATAAATTACATTATTTTCATTTTTGGGTGAACTAACTCTTTAATTCATTATCACCAAACTGACAATGAAAAATACTTATAAAACATTTATTAATCCTATATAATGCTAATGTCTTAGTTAAAGTTTAATGACATTACTAAAAAGTTGTAACTATTATTTAATGGACCTGAGCTAAAACTAACAATGATCAGTTGTATTTTTTAACATTAACAAAAAATAATACCTTCTGTAACAAAACATTCTTAATCTTAGTTAATGCATTAACTAACGTTAAATAATGAGACCTTTTTATAAAGTGTTGTTCTTTATAATTCTTTTGCAATTTAATCTGTTTGAAACATTTTACTTTAATTTTTTTTTTTTTTGTATATTGCTTTGTATTTAAATGTTCAGAGTTCTTTTTGTTATAAGAAAAAGAGTTCTTAAACCTATTATACTGTAACAGCACTTTTTTTGCATCTTATTTCAATATCGTGATAATACCGCAATTAGCAATTCAGCAATTATCGCAACAGTAAAATTTGATACCGTCACATGCCTAGTCGTCAGATTTGAGATGAACCGTGGTGCAAGTGCATGGTGAAAATGTTCATATCGGTGGCATATCTGTGGTATATACGCTGATGCAGATATATCTGTGACAGGCTCATATCGGCCCATAAAATCGGCGGGCTGATAAATTGGTCGCGCTGTACTTTAAAATAAGGATTATTAAAAGAATCCATTTTTGTCATAAGTGTTGATTCTAATCAAGTTGTGTATCAAAAATCAAGAGCATTTTGTGCTTCTTGATGGACATTTCTGCCTTGAAGTCTCGTTTTGGTTCTTCTCCCTCTATTTGTTCAAATTGTATGCAGCTGCAAAGAGATTTTGATTTGTGGGTTCTATTTGGAAGTTTAGTTTGACTTTTGTTAGCAGTTTATAGCCTCCTATCTGAAGTTATCACATTGTGTTTATATTTTTCTCCCCTCCAGCACTTGAATTGTAGCATGTTTGTTAGCGCTTCCCACTTTTGCCTTGCTGGTCATCCTCTCTTCAACCACTTGGCTGTACTGACTGGACACAGAGCTTTGTTTGGAAATTGGCACTGGCGGCACGGACAGCTGCCACCTCTTGTTCAGGCAGATCTTTTTCTCGTTCTGTTAGTACCAGCTTACTCTGACAGTGGAGAGTTGTTTTACGTATAGCACAAACACTGAGCCAAATGGAGGGGAAAGTGCTGTTAGGAGAAAACTTTCCAATAGACCCAAATGACAAACAAAAATATTGACAAGTTCACCAACAAGTTTACTTTGGCCCTTTGTTGTTTTTCCATATTTTTAGTTGACTGATGAGCAAAGTAGCAGTTGCAAAAGCAGTTGGTGAGAAAATTAAGCTTATCAAATGTGTGCAGTATCCTGCCATCAGATGACAACAGGAACTGTTTATACTGGAATGAGTGGAAGAATGTGGACTCGATGATCTGACATCTAAAAATACTTATTTAAGCCAGGCAGGGCTTTATTTTCACACCACTTTGTTTGTTAGATGCTCTGGCTCCAAGCCTTCAGTGCATATTCTCTCACTTTTATGGCAGATCAGTTGTCACTAAAGTCTGCTTTTATTAATCCAATTAGTTTCAGTAGTGTATGTGTATAAGAAAAGGATTTTCAGATGCACAATGCCCAGCCTCAGAGGCTGAGTTTCTTTGGATCAACACAGTTAGAAAGAATTGATGTAATTGCAGTCAGTCTGGGAGCGGATGTTTGTTAAAGGACTAAAGATACATTTGTTTCTTGGGGTTGCCCAAACAGAGCATGTTGGGTCTTTTAATAGTCCTCAACTGCTTCAGCCATCATTCTTTGAATTCAATACTTCCACGCTGTGCTACTAAGTAAGACTTGTCATCTATAATAAGCCACAGAATGGCTGGAAGCTGTAGCCTTGGAAAGCAAAATAAACAAAACATAGGCAGTAATACATGTGTAGAATTTTTTTTGCATTTCAAGGAGGGCCAGTTCAGGCTTTGTGTTCTGCAGTTCTGCTATACAGGATTTAAATTGACTTTGGGGATGTAAAATGTAACCTAGATGGTAATTTATTTATTTGACCATTTGTTAAATATGGTTTTGCAATAAACAGCTATTTAGAGTGAATGTAGGCCAAGTTACGTATGTAAACATGAGTGCTATAACATGTAAAACCACTATCTTCTCTTTAGTGTGGTAATTGCGTGCTATGTGGGACTAGTTAATCCATAAAGACAACATTGACTGGTGCAAATTCCGTGAAACAAATTAAACTACTTTAAAGTTCAGTAATACAGTGTTTTTCCATGCTCAGAAATGCTTTTATCTTTGTGGTGATCCACATGCTTGATGTTGGTTGATTAGAGATGCAGTGACGTATCTGCCATTTATCGGTATTGGCCAATGAAAGCAATTATTTGCACAATGGCCGATTGTTTAAAAACAGCTGATGATCAGGGCCGACTATATCTTATCAATCAAAAGGGAGTGGGAAAATGTGTCAGACTGCAACTCATACTATGTGTGAAAAATCTCTCGTGTTGAGTTTAGGGCAAGTTAACGCGACTAAAGCCAAGTTTCCACTACAGGACTTTAAACGTCGGCAGATCGCTGTGCTGTTCAGACTGCGTGACTTGCTGTGGAGTCTTGAAGTCGTTGTGGTGTTCACACTACGTGACACTACGTAAATGATCCACAACAGGAGGTTACACACTACATGAGCTGACGACAACTGTCACCCAACGACTTTATTTGAAAGTGGATGTTGGGAGGACATTAGATTAAATTTTGAATTCAATTTAATTAAAATTAAAATAACCCTTTCACACATAAGTTTAAAACATTCTGGCTGACCTCCCAGAGTTAAGGCGGCTGTTATTTTAGAACGTTTCCCTTTATTGTTTCCATGACGACGCATCATGCTTGTCACGTGACACACCGCGGCCAGCCGGCCACACTATATGACAGATGTATTACTTTTCTCACCATGTCATCAACTATCTGATATCCCGATTCTTAAATATGTGCAAGTGAGTGTTTCGTCATTTAAAAACCTATATAATGACCTTGATCTTAATATATAACGTGAATTCATCCATTTGTCCTGAAAAATACATGTGGCCGGTGAACTGGGAGAACAATAGAGTGAGTGAGCTTTATAGTTTCTTACACAATGTGTATCTGATACATAAACGTCGGCAAATTATATTTGAATGGATTGTTATTGCTGCTTCCATAGACATCAGTGTATATTTCATTGGCTGTTGCGTCGCGACACGTGACACCACAGGATATCGAGTCGGCCGACAGCTCCAGATATTTAGCGTGCTAGATATTTGTCTGGTGTCTGCGAGCTGTCGGCGATGCATCAGTGAGCCTCTTTGATGTGTCGTTGAGTAGCTCACACATAAAGATTGGCGAGCGCCGATCGCTCGCTGATTTTCCCCTGATCACAACCTGACCTGTCGGCGAGTTCATTATCTTGCAAATCGGGCTTAAATCGGGCTTCAAATCCTGTAGTGTAAACTTGGCATAACGCATTAACAGTAAAAAAAAAAAAAAATTAAAAAAAGCAACATAAAATCAGGCTCTGTTTGACCCTATGAACAACTTGTAGTTCAAGACAGGGTTGCCAGGGACCTGATGTATAAACGTTGCTTTTTTTGATCCTTCATTTCCATGATCTGAAGAATTAAATGGTTGTTATTTGAAAGTGTGTAGGCCTACTTGCATTATTATGCTGTTATATGGCATAAAATGGTCTTAAAATGACAATAATATTGTTTATCACAATTATTTCTGGAATAATATATCGCACAACAAAAAGTAGTTATCGTGACAGGCCTACGTGCAAAGCTACTATGAACTGAGCCGCTCTAAGATGGAAGAAACTCGTAACCTGCACACATGTAAATAAAGCGTTGCGCTTCACCCTCAGCGCATATATTTATTTAATGGAATCACAGCCTTTGTGATTTCACTATAGCATTATGCTATATTATCATTTTTATATGGTTTTAATACATTGTGCAGCCTTAGAAACCAGTCTAATAATGCGGTTCGTGGATTCTCATCCGTGGAATGCACCACTTCCGGTATTTTGCCCATTACTCGACACAGGCAAATTGCATTCGAGGATTTTACGAAATTGAGTACTCAAATTGAATCGAGGAATTGAATTCTGTCTGCGAGGAATCGTGACAGCCCTTTTATTTTTAAAATGTTTTGTCAGTGATGCGCTGAGTCTGACAATTATTTACACTGCAAAAAGTAAGGCCTATCTGTTTCCATTAAAAATATATAAACATCCTAAAATATATGTTTACTTTATAGGCAAAATTGCATACATTTGATTTGTTTAAAGCAATTAAAAATACTATTTGGCCAGTGGAAAAGATGGAGAATAACTCTTCTCTGAAAACTTTCTCTGAAATGTATTATATACAATTTTGATTTATTTATTCTAAAACAAGGCACGGATACTGAATGATTTTTAGCAATGTAATCTCTTGTACCGTTAAACATGGTGTCACGTGGACGGGAATGTGCATGGAAATGATATGCAGATGACGTTATGCATAGTAACACTAGGCGTTGTAAGATCCATACAGCATATGGTTATTTCGGGGTGGAGATGCGTTTACGCACAATCTTCCACTGACTGGGTTTTATAAAGCGAATTTTGTGCAGGTTCTAGCTTTAAATCTAGCTTTTGTGCATACGCACACTTTTAGGATGAAATCTACGGAAAGTTTTATACATGAGGTCAATACCCGCAGAGCTTTGTGCTTTGTTACTTCTGATAAGAAACAAAGTCTCAGCTTTCAAATTCTGTCCATTTGATCACGAAATTCAAACAACAAATGGCTTTTTGACACTCTTAAATGTGATGTGACAGATCGCTGTCTCTTTAATACAAGTTAGAGCACGAAAAAAAACATGCATGAATATCAGAAGGTATGTCAAGATACAGTACTTCTTACTGAAATGTCTCATGCAATCACTCAATCGTAATCGCTTTTTTATTCACACGCTCCTAAATACATTTTACAGTTCTCACACATCTAATTTTAGTCACAAATGCCAGTTAAATGCTTACAATGTTGAGCCTGAGTGCTAGGCTTGCTGTGATGGTCTGTGTTAAGGCTGATTTATACTTCTGCGTCGAGTGTAGGCTGTTTGTACCATGCGTAGCCTACGACATAGTCTGACGTGCACCTCTTCATAAATGTAACAACGCATCAATTCTACGCGGACCGCAAGCGCTGTGATTAGTCTGCTAGAACCGCTCCCTCGGGTCAAAAAACTGGCATGGAGCAATAGGAGAAGAGCGAGCGTTTTCAGCTTCCATAGGAATGAAAAACGCTCTGTTTCAGGGGACACATGCAGTCAAACTGCAACAAAAATTGTTACCTATTTGCCGCTTCTATTTGTAAGCTTCTCTGACAACGTACACGACAAGCTGCTGCTTCTTCGACTTTTGCCTTGATACTCAACATGACCACGAACACTGCCTACTAGTGGTCTGCATGCACGTCGACGTGGACAACGACGCAGAAGTATAAATGAAAACAGACACATAGCCTAAGGCGCAGAGGCTCCAGCGTAGGTCCGACGCAGAAGTATAAATCAGTCTTTACTGGTGTTACCAGTGTTCAGCTGCAACACCAGTTACATCACTTGTCCACCGCGGCACCGCCTCCCACCGTTGTTTTTTGTTTGTTTGTTTGTTGTTTTTTTAAATAATACAAATCATTTAGTTCAGTTAGAGAACAGACACTACAATTAAAAACTGAATGTGTCTCATTTCACCTCATTGCTGTCCTGACTGACAAGACATCAGATTTGGTTTAAAAGTGAAATGTAAAAGTGCCTATTTAAGTGAGTTTGCCATTGTACTGTTTTGTTGTTGTTTTTCATTAAGAAGAATAACCCAACATTTAAGCAATTGCCACCCCCGAATTGCCACTAATTCAAAAGCAATAATAGTGCATGTCCACTGTTGCAGAGCGAGCGTTTTCAGTCCATAGAAATTAATTGAAAACACTCACTCTGCACCAGTGGACAGAGTGCATTTGATTTAAGGCTAAACAAAAGGGATGGTTCACCCAAAATGTATGGTTCCAGACCTGAATGACTTTCTTCTGGGGTACACAAATTATATTCTGAAGAACATTGGGAACCAAGCAATGTCTGTGCCCACTGATTTCCATTGTATTAAAAAAAAAAAAAACACTGAGATACTTAGATAATTATGTTCCACAGAAGGAAGTAAGTCACACAGCTTTGAAACAAAATGAGAATGAGTAAATGATGACAGAATTTTAATCTTTTTAACAGCTGATTAATAATGGTCTATGTTGTGAAAATAATTTGCATCCCGAATTGTACATCTTTGGTTTGCTTTTGTAGATGTAAAGTATACTGATCTATCAAAATGTTGCATCCTTCTGCAGTTCATCAGTATTGTTCTTGGCTGCTGCAGTGTCTCCCATATACAGAATCACAGGGTTCCAAGTGAACAGGTTTGTGTCTTTACATAACCTCTATGAGAGCTGTGGAATGCACACTGAAAAGGGCAGATCCACCCCCCCTCCCTCCACCGCTCTCACACAAACACCCTCGTCCTATCTATCTACAATGGCTTTCCTGGTTAGGACTGTGTGACCTCTGCCAGCCACTATTGGATGTGTGGAGCAACAGGCAGGGCTGTGATTCAGGCTACTGCACGGCTGAGGAGAGCAGCTGCCGCTCACCATTAAGTGAGCTGGTGCTTTGATAAAGACAAGCAGAGGAGTGTCCTGTGGCAGGACAGTCACTGAGCAAGATTATCCTGACCCCAAAGTGCGTACTGTCTGCCACCCTGGCTCCATTAGCTGACAGCAGCATGAGAATGAAGGAGATCTCTTTACGGCAGGACCCTGACCTGAGGAAGGAGTTGGCGCTGCTGGCTCGCGGCTGCGACTTTGTGCTGCCCTCTCGCTTTAAGAAGAGGCTCAAAGCCTTCCAGCAAGGACAGGCAGGTTGTCTTATATGTTCTGTGTGAAACCATCAAACTGCTTTTGTTTGCTTATTGCTGGCTGTCAGTCTCAGTGACGATGTGATCTGATGTTAGCGCTCATTAGATGTGTGATTATAGCTGTGGCATTGAGCAAAATTGTCCATTTTTAAAATAACTTATAGAGGGTTATAACTTATAGAAGAACTTAACTAGAGGGTTAACAGTGGTTGTAGAGCATCCAAATGTTTAGGATTGAGCAGGAGGCTCTGTCTGCCCTGTGCTGGATGATGGTCATTCCCTTTTATAGACATGGCTGACACTGACTGGAGAAGGCTAGATTAAATGCATTCATTTCTCACAGTGGGTTACACTGAGCAGAATCCCCTGCATGCCACACCAAAAGGAGACTTTCCAAATGCGTTAAGCTTCCAAACTTCCATATAGGGTGCTATAATTTGGTGTTTTTAAAAGCAAAAGCTTAGTTTGTTGCATAAATTTGTCACTGCTTTTACTGATTAGTAGCGGTGGTTTACTGTTGAACATGCGTTGTGGATGTCTCTAGAATGAGATGAGGTAGTGTAATGGCTAATATGTTGCAAGAGACGTAAGCAGTCAAGAAGTAAGCAGTCAAGGTTATTACATGACACCCAAGCTTATCATCAGATATCTTATCCATCAGATTTTTTTTAGACATGTAAAAAGTTCCTGAAGGTATTGTTTACTGAGAAGAAATATGGCTGTGTCCATGTGATGTTTTTATTGGTGCACAGTTGATGACAATTGAAGTTGCAATTATGGACTTATGATTTATTAAACCACAAAAAGCTGCATTCTTTGGAATCAGTTTTATAATTGTATAAATTGTATATAAAATTTAAAATGTATATTTATTGGAATAAACATTGTATGCTTGATGACTATACAATGTTTTCTTAATTGACTATACAATATCTTTTTTTGTTTCAATTGCATCATTCATGATACTTCATGGAATGAGTAGTTGAAAATAATTCAATTTCACAGTCTTGTAAAATTTGGCTTGTTCTGATGTTTAAATACTTTTTTTGCTTTGTTTAGAATGATCATGGTTCCTACGCAGTTTGGAAAAGTATTAATGGAAATTGATTTGAGTAATTTCCAGGTCTAGATAAGTATGGAAAAATTCTGTTTCAAGACTATTGCCCCATTCAGTTTTCTAAAATATAAAATTAAGAATTTCTAAAAAAATAAATTTGTCTTAAAGCAGTGTTTTCATGGCAAAAGTTTAGTGATTGTCGAACATGACTGAATGAATTCAAGGCACATATTTTCATTACACAGAACTGTCTTTTGATCCTCACTAAACAAATGTGCTTGTGCCACTCAAACCAGCAACAGATAAGGAGCAAACGATCATCTAATCAGACTGTACTTTACTGTTTGTGATTGTTCCACATCAGACCACATTTACAGAATCCAACTGATGAATATATGCAGGTTATAATTATAATGTAAGCGCATGTTATCACTTCATGAAAACCAATGAAAAAGAAAAAAGTATTATAATTGACTGTACTATATGCCAAATATAATGCAGTTTGAGCCATTTATGTTAAATATGGTTTGAAAAATCTACAGATTTGAGTCTGGAAAAGTATGGAAATTTGAAATTAAAAATGTGTAGGAACCCTCAATTATATATCTTGGAGCCTAGAAATCTTTAATGAAGAAGTTTTTAAAATCCCAGTGGAGAAAATAATTGGTTAAATATGGAACCAAGGCCACTAAAGAAGTGGGCATTCATTGTTTCTTTCTACAGCATGAAATGTGTTTGTGTATGCAGTGTACTCAAGGTCCATTTAATTATTACATTTTGTCTTTTTTTGCCATGCTGAGTAAGTGAAATAAATTAAATGTGAAGGCACCAGAGCTTTGTGGACTGAGAGGTTGACAGTGGATTTGGAAGGAGTGTAATTTTAACTTAAACGTGATCCTTCAATCTTTCTGCCAGAATAAATGCATGAAGGTTATGGTCATCGGCTTACAATAACCAAATATTGCCACCTAATTCATTGCCTTGATGCACAAAATATTTGCATCCCTCAGGATAAAACTGCTGTACAGAAAAGGTTAAGTTGTCCGAAGTTGTACATGTGTTTGTCTGATACAGAAACGCTAAAAGGGTCTAGTTTAGTGTAATGTTGATTATTCCAGATAGTGGCTTTGATGGAGTTTTTTTTTTTCTGTGTGGAAGTTCTAGGGGGTCAAGATCTTCACAGCTGCAGCCTGACACTCAAATAGTTGAGGTTTTAAGTTACTGTGGGAAGCTGAGCCTTTGGAAAATCAGTAATATGAGGAATTTAACCACAAGTGTTCACAAAACATTTGGGCATGAAGGACGTTTTGTCATTGGACAAAGACATCATACTATTATTGTGTAGGCTTGGGTCAGGTCCCCCACATTTTTTTTTTTTTAAATGTAACTCTTTTTAGAGCTTTCAAACTACCACCCAACTCTGCAGTCATTCAGCCTGTTCTACAAATTTCAAGGCTTTTTAAACTTCTTAAACGTTTCAGCCAGCCATTGCTTTGTCAAGCCAACACCAACATTTATCTCTGATTGTTGTTCCTCTTATTTTTATAAACTCTATTTTAGTTTTACTTTATTTTAGTCAGTGTAACTAATCTATTAATCTGTTTCCAACAGTTATGTTTACAAGTCTAAATATGCAATCCATCACAAGTTATCAGCTGTGAAACTGTTTAAAGCTGTTCTTTCAGAACATGCTAGCAAAATAATTGACGAAGGACAACAGGTTAGCACGGGGTATTGTCACACTGCAGAAAGTTTTCTGATTTCAAGTTCGTCCATACCCAGTCAAAAGTCACAGCTGTTCATAATTACTACAGAAGCAATTAGGTCCTGTCTGTCAGCAGGTAGGTGTTTTGTTTTTTTGTTGTTGTTGTTTTTTTTTTTTTTTTTTTTTAATTATTATTATTATTATTATTATTATTTGTTATTTTCAAACCGTTATCCACATTCTTATCCCTCCTGTCTTGGGTACTGCATTACGTGGAACAGGTATCCAAAATATATTGTCATTTGCGAGGTGTGCGTCTGACAAAATTGTTTCAGATTGTGTTTTACGCATACTGGCAACGTGACTTAAGCCATCACTGTGAAATGCTGATTGAGGTGCAATTTTCAGAGCAACCATACATCTCTCCCACGATGAGTCTTGTGGCTAATGGTTATTATTTCTGTCTGTTTCAGCAGGCACAGGCTAAGAAAGAGGAGCCCGTTACACCAGCCTTAAGTGAAAGCATTCCAAAGTTCTACTTCCCTCGAGGACAGCCCCAGGCCAACATCAACATAGACAATCTCATTTCCAAGATAGAAAAAATATTTTCTCAATTTCCTGATGAAAGAGTCACTATTAAAGACATGGGGCTAGTCGCCAAGGTAAGTGTGGTTTGTAACGTGCCACTTGTACCTGCCCAGCAAATTGTTAATTTGTGTAGCTAACTTATAACTGTTTACAAGTTGGAAGGTTTTACTTTTCCAGTAGACAGTGGAAAAATATCACCACTGTTTATATGTCAAGTTATTTATTCTGAGGAGAACCCGTCTAGGTAAAGACAGGATTCAAGAATTTAAACAGAATGATTTATAAACATAATCTTTGCTAATTAGCCCAATTTATAGTTCCTACAGCATATTTGAAAGATGTAGTCATAATGTCCAAGCACTTAGCAGAAGCCTCTGATTGTGCTGAATTGCTTGTTTAAGAGAGAATGATTATAGTGTTGGAGAAATGACTCTTCTGTAACTTTCAGATCTCAAAACTTCCAGACACTTAATTATTTAGACAGAAATATAATGTTCATTTTGAAATGCATGACATCTTGACCTCTTTTGTCACTCTGAGGTCTATTTCTGTGTGACACTTTTGTCTTTCTTTAGGCCTGTGAGTGCCCACTCTATTGGAAAGCTCCATTGTTCCATGCTGCCGGAGGAGACAGGAGGGGATATGTGTCCGTTCACAAGTTTGTGGCAATGTGGCGAAAGTAAGACAATAGTTCTCTTCACAGTGCCCTTTCACATTAATGTCTGCAGTGGTCAGTTGCTACACAAGTGTGTGAATGTCTTCTTATCAAGAGCTGAAGTGCAGTGAGCTCTCTGTGTACAATTTTGGTATGATTATTTTGTACGATGATACCGCAGTTTATTTTAGGTGTCCCTGCGGAGTTTTGTTGTTTTGTTTTTTTGTTTATTGGAGGGGAGGTGCTTTCTTGTATACACTCATTCACGTTTTCAACTGAGGGTCTATGAAAATCCTGCAGGTGTTCCATGAATGGATATATGAAATTCCTTGGATTTTCTTTAAAATGTTTAAAAAAAAAAAAAAAAACATTACCTTCTATATCATTAATGTACCACATCTAAAATACATTTATGTAAATATTTTTATATTTTTAATTAGTGATCGATCAATATTGATTTTTTTTTAATACCGATAATTTGTTTATGTGGCCGATAACCGATATGCAGAACCGATACTTATTTACTGTTATACTTCTGTTATTGACACGATTACAACACCACTGAACTGAACAAACCATTTTATTTATAACAATCACTCCCTCCTTGCATAGAAAACAAAACAAATCTTATTTATACACAATATATACATCATATTACAAAAATAATTTTATTTATAAAAAGCATCAGCAGCAACACTAATGTTAACAATAAGCTAAATAAATGTAGAATGTCTAATATTTTCAAATGGAGAAAATAATTTAAAGACAGGAGTCATATCAGCTTTTCAGAAATGTAATACTTTATTTTAAACTACAGTTTTAGTAGATTTATAAGCTGTTTAATAGGCTAAAGAGTGAAGAATAATTTGCTGGATAATGTTAAATAACTGAATAATATTCTCTGGAATATTGGAATATAACAAACAAAACATCGTATTTTATTGCATTTCTCAACTGTTATGTTATATCAGAATTATTAATAATGTTTTTGTCGTTCTAGATTATGAAATATCTGCTGACAAAACGCTGTTTATCTATGCATTTACACAACTATACTCAAACTGCGATTGCTCACTGAGATAATAATTCATTTCCATAGAGTTGTGTTTACTTGGATGTTTATTAGTGAATTAATGGTTATAGTAAATGTTTATATAATTACGGTGTATTAAACAAGTGAATCTTGTTAATAGTTACATGCGGTGGCCATGGAGCATTTCCTGAGCATCAACCCGCTGAGTGAACAGCAAAATGCAGACGACTTCACGAGACTAATGATGAGCATAGACAACAGAGAGAGAATTAAATTCAGCGCTTTTATTTCCAACATGTGCTCATTCATGGCTGTATTATTTAATTCATGCAAAGTTACATCTTTATTGGGACAAGACTTGACGGATTATCTTAAATGACTCCGTGAGCTTGTCTCTATTTCTTAGAGACAAACTGCATAAACTAGCTACATTTCAGGCATTTATGTAACATCTAATTTGTGCATTAATGGCTGTTAAGTTAAATAAAGTTTACTAATTACAGCAAAGCAGGTAAGTATACTTTACCTGTGCACGCCGTTGTCTGGTCTCCCCTCAGATGCGCTGTAATGGTGATCCTGTGCGCAATTCTCAAAACACCCACAAGATGGCGGCGTTTATCGGTAAATCCGATATTACAAAACCGATATCCGATTATGGTAAAATGCTTAAATATCGGGGAAAATATTGGTAAATTGATATATCAGTCCGGTCGATTTCTATTTTTAATGAGATCATAAGTGATTATTAGAGTAACTGGTTTGGCTGAGCATCTGGGTGGGGGGTAAAAAAAACAAAACCTTGTTTTAAATCATTATTCCTCTGTCATTGTACATCAGAACTGGTTGAGCATCAATTCTGGATCCTCATTTGTAGATTCCATTAATCCGATGCCACATATTTGAAGTGAAGATTTTTGGAGACCATATTGCTCTTTGAAAGAGTGAGAGGGAGCCTGAAACCATCTGTTTCCTCTCCACAGAGTGCTTCAGACCTGTCATGATGACGCATCCAAATTTCTTCACCTTCTGGCCAAGCCTGGCTGCAATTATTTGGAACAAGAGGACTTTATTCCATTCCTGCAGGTACAGAGAGCTAGACCTACCACCGAGAACACATACACACACAGGTCAAAACACGAAGAGCATCGATCATTTCAGCTTAATTTAATTTGCTCTCATTCCTTGTTTTTATGTACTTGCAAAATTCCAAAAGTGACGCTAAATGTTATAAAATAATTGTGCGCAGAAGTGCATTGAGTTCAGTGATAGACATATCATTTATATTCACTGGCAGGATCAGCCGTGCACAGTGGAGGAGATGAATTCTGGCGTTCGCACTTTAATTTGTATTGTGTAGCTTTAGCAATTGCTTTGACCGTTTTGATGAATGAAAAAAGTATTGCTATGGAGTAGATTGGCCTGTTCCCGTCTGCTCCTTTACAGCAGTGATTTATGTGTTTTTCTATTGTTTAATTTCACATGGGGAAGGGTCAAAGAGTCTTGCACCTCCCCCAAAATAAGTTGTCGTAATTTATCACCTTTTATGCATATATACCAATATTTGACTATGAAACATGCATGAGAAAAATCTTTGATTCTCTGCTGAAGAATTCAGTAGATAGGAAAAGTCAGTGGACCATATATTTGCAGAGAGACACAAGCTAAAGACTGAGCTTGGCCTTAAAGTCAGCCCTTTGTTCTTAGAAGTTTAATACCTTTAACATTTCCACACATCTTGTACTAACACATTACCTTCTGCAAGTGGACAGAATGAGTTGCCTTTTCTCTGTAATCTAATCCAGAGCCTCATTGCACATAAATGGATTTAACATTAGGCTTTTTTTCTTCTGTAAGCAGTGTCAGTTATTATATGCTGACTTTGATGTTATATTGGTGTATGAATCATTTTTATACTTTTTTTTTTTTTTTTTTTTTTTTTTTTAAAGGATGTGGTGGATTCACATACAGGTCTGGCATTTCTAAAGGAGGCTCCAGACTTTCACTCACGCTACATTACCACTGTAAGGAATACTTCCAGTTGTGTATTTTTCTAGTAATTGAAACACTTTGTGTATTAAACATAGATTTGCACCATTAACTGAAACTTCAAATACATGAACTGACTGTATATTTACACAATTATTGTTTTGGTGCCTTGTTGAATGACTTCAATGAACCTGATGTTCAACAAAGTGCTTCTTCTGCCAACAGGTAGTGCAAAGGATATTTTATAATGTAAACCGCTCATGGACTGGAAAAATAACATGTTCAGAACTCAGGAGAAGTAGTTTTTTACAGGTAAATATGTTGTGAGTCTAGGACTGTAACGAACATTTGGCAGTTAATTTGTGTTTGCTCAACAGTGTTTTAATACTCTGCCAGTGTTTTGGAACCGAGTCCACATGAATATTATTTTAGATGAATGGCTGATTTACACTGTTACACGGACTGCATTTTAAGGCTGTCTGGTTGAAGACCCTAGTTTTAATTTTGAATACAATATGTGACTGGAATTTATAGTGCTGAATTGATTTTCTAAAACAGTCACAATCAGGCTTGCCTAGCTATAATTTATAAAGCTTTTCTGTTGTGTAATGGTGAAAATGTTTCCCAAAAGAATGTGGCATTACTGGAAGAAGAGGAAGAGATTAACCAGTTGACAGAGTTCTTCTCCTATGAACATTTTTATGTCATCTACTGTAAGTTCTGGGAATTGGACACAGATCACGACTTGTACATAGACCAGAGAGACTTGGCACGACATAACGATCAAGGTACCCGTCCACCCGCTGAGCTTTTAAGACCATCACACTTTTCTGACTTGCTGTTTAACGATTGGCTGCTTAATGCTGTGGGTGACGTTAAATATCCATCCTCTCCAGCAGCACTTGACTGCACGTGTTTCTGTTTGCTGCAGTATGAGTTTAGTAAATTGAATGAAGTGCACTGATATTTTAACATCAATTTCCTGTAGCATGACGGCATGTCTGGCACTCTAATAATTTTATCTCCTTTCAGGCAGAGTCAATAACCGTTGTGTCTTTAAAATGATAAAATAAGGATATTAAATAACTGTCTTGCTGTTGCAATTTACAATATTTACAACCTTTGACAGCGAATTTTTACCCTATTTAAGCATAAAGGATAAGACTGTGATGTGATTTTTCTGCTCTTTTTGACAGCCATATCCCATCGAATGATTGAGAGATTATTCTCAGGAGCTGTAACCAGGTACTAGCTTTCATTTTTCAGACATTGTTTTTTTGTTCCCTCCAAATTTTGAAAGCGTGCGTGTCATGTAACATTGTTATAGATATTATGAGCGCTGTGGTTAATTATACTCTGATGCTCAGGGACAGAAAGGTTCATAAAGAGGCCAAGATGAGCTATGCTGACTTCGTATGGTTCCTCATATCTGAGGAGGACAAAAAGACTGAGACCAGGTAACTGAAAATACCTTCCTTAAAGGGATAGTTCACCCAAAAATTACTCGCCCTCAAGTTGTTTCAAACTTGTATGAAATTCTTTCTTCTACTGAACAAAAAAAAAATTGTTCAGTAGACAGAGATTTTATTGTGGGTGAACTATACCTTTAATTCTTTTTTTTTTTATTATTGCTTGTAGATTTCCTAAATGATTTAGTGAGTTTTTATCAAAATTGTAGGGCTGCAACTAACTACCTTGATAATTAATTAGTGAATTATTTTTTTGATTAATCTGATAAAACCATTTTACTTTTCTCCCAACGATGCTTGTTGCCTGTGTAGCATAGAGTACTGGTTCCGCTGTATGGATCTGGATGGGGATGGAGTTCTGTCCATGTATGAGCTTCAGTACTTCTACCAGGAACAGTGTCAGAAGCTTGAGGCCTTGGCCATTGAACCACTGCCTTTCGAGGACTGCCTGTGCCAAATGTTAGATATGGTCAAGCCAGAAATCACAGGTATTCTTTGACTTCCTAGGTATTTTATCCTTTGCATGCTCATCTGTAGTCACTGAATTAGACCATATCCTCCTAGCATAAGTAAGCAAAACAGTGAAATTACTTGCAGCATCTTTAACCAGGTGCTCTAATGTTTGTTAGGAAAGATAACTCTCAGGGACCTGAAGAGATGTAAGCTTTCCCATATTTTCTTTGACACGTTCTTCAACATTGAGAAGTACCTAGACCATGAACAGAGGGATCCCTTATTGGCTGCAAGGGTAATGAACAACAGATTATTTACGTAATTTTATTGCTGTTAGTCTTTTGCATGCTGTAATACTATTGGTGTTCTTCATATGTAATATTATAGGATGCTGAGACAATGGGACAGGAGATTTCTGACTGGGAGAGATATGCTGCAGAGGAGTATGATAACTTGGTGGCTGAGGAAACTGCAAACGAGCAGTACAACAATGGGTAAGACTTTCTCACAGCTGAACTAACCACAGACCACATTTGTATCACTGTGTAGCATCATAGAGGTGGTTTCCAGCAGAAGTTGAGTGCTGTATGTTCATCTAAGTTGCATGTCTAGATTCAGTCCTTCATCTAACAGGACTTCACTTCATGCAGCAGTTTAATAACATTAATCCACTTGTGTTATTTGCTGCATTGTCACTGCACTGAGTCAGTGATCAGAGGGCTGATGGGGTATTGTGACGATTTTAGGATCAGCACAGACTTCTAATGGCAGGATGAGTAGAGTTGAAACAGGTAAGACACTGTAGGTGCAGGGTTGAGGTTCCTTCCATGTTCTCCCCCACATCTGTTCCTTGTGGGTTCCTCCACGTTTTGCTTGTCAGATGTCGGACTAAAGTATGTTTTACATGCTAAAATTTCCAACAAGCACTTTTCAGTATTGTCAGGTGTGTCTTTTCAATGGCTTGCATTCACATCAGTTCCTTATCTGTTTGCCTTCCAGTTGGTTGTGGAATTTTTTTCCATTTTCTCCATAAGTATTGAACCAAACTCACCAGCTCTGAGATGAATCACAGCATTATGAACTAGTCTTATAAAATAGTTTTTGTTTTCCAATCATAGTACAAGACTATGTAAAATTATTTTATAAAGGATTGAACTTCTCGTATTGTGAATTATTATATAATAAATGTCTTATTTCATTGTTTTATTCAAAGTAAAAAATTGGATACCATTTAAGTAATCTTCCAAAATATTCAAACTGAAATATAACTTTGAGAGCATACATTATTTGCAGTGTTTCATGGGAGTGGGTATTCCTGGCTGAGCTGTAATTTCCATTTCCATAAGAACGACTTCTGGATTTCTTTTCATGATAGTTCATGGAGAATTTGAAATTGAAAAATGAAATTGAAATCACACTGGCTTGTGGCAGACCAATATACCATCACCTAATCTCAGAGCTCTTGGTGGGTTTGTCATTAATTTATGGACACAAAAAAAAAAAAAAAAACGTCATGTCTTCTTGCAGGTGCACTATATTTTGTAACAATTTTATGCCTTTTTTTCTTTAGCTATGACAATGTTCTGGACCCAGCTGATCACATTACATGTGCTTTTGACCTGCGGAACGAGAAGAGACATCTCTTTGAGATTCCCAACCCCCACAGTAACCTGGACCTGGATGAATATGAATACGAGGATGATTTTGAATGACAACAAAAGTATAGGTCGCCATCTGGTAGTGTGTAGAACAGGATGTGGACGGATCCTGCTCTCAAATACTGATGCTGCCTGGTTCTGCTAACCAAGGCTTAAGAATGTACGGATACGCTGCTTCAGCCGCTGGATGCCAGACAGCAAACCAGCGGTCTGGCGAGGCTCTGTTTAGAAAGACGGATTGTGCTGGCCCAGTCTGTCAGTCTGACATCTATGCACAACCAGGTCTAAAAACAAATGTAGCTGCACTGTAGGTTTCGAGCAACTACACTGGAACCAAACCGGGACACTTGAAATATTGAATGTGCACTAAGTTTATAAATATTGAAGGTTTTATGCTCAGAATTGGTTTATAAGACATTCCAGAGATTCGCCAAAGTGATTTCAGCTTCATTTCATTGATGGCTTATTTATCATGGGGCTCTGTCGACATGCCTTATGTGTTTGAGGCTCACGCTAATATGAAATAATGCAGTGATCAGACTCTGACATGTCTATGTAAGAGATGTCTTTAAATTATAATGTATTTATATGTATTTGTAAATATGTTGTCTTTGCTTCTTGTTTGTTCAAAACTTTTAGGCTTAGTCCACTTAGATGTTTTCAACAAATCATGTTAGTAATTTCTATAGAAGTGCTTCCTAAAAACATGCTTTTATTGTAAAAATGACCTTTCTGCCTTAAGAGTTCAATAAAGTATTAAGACAGAAGTATTTCAAGCATTATCTGCAGGATGTTATTGCTGTTTAATTCAACTTTAAACAAGAAATATGGACATTATAAAGTATAAACTGCTAGAACCCATTTCTCAATACATAGGTCACTTTTTCAAAGCTCTTCATGCTGTTCTCCTTACCAATTTTCAGCTCAACATAGATCACTTCACATTCAAAATGCACTAAACAATACTTCACACGTCTCAAATTAACATTCTTTCAAAACGCTAGCAAAGGTTGTCACCCAACAAGCACACTTTGTCACTCATAAGAAAAAATGACAATGGCAGACATGCAAAATACTGAAAATGAAAAAGTTAAATCTTTCCCTTGATATAGTTAAGAAGTCGGATATAATCTAAATCCTGCTGCAGTATCTCTTGCTAGTGTTATGTCATTAGCATACAGAAGAGCATCTTATCATAGACAAAGTCAGTCGAGTGATAAGTTTAGATTTTAAGAAAAAATTATCCAATTATGGATTTTTCAGCAGGGATGTTACATGGTCCATATATACACATTACTGTACGAAATTATTCCTAAGTTGCCTCCTTTTGTATATATGGTAATGAAATTGAAAGACTAACATTGGCTTTTTTTGATCTTTAGAATATATTTCAATGTCATTACTCTAAAAATTGCTGTCTTATTCAATTTTGTATTATTGTTAGGTTTTAAACTTGAGTTTAAACATTTGTAAACGTGCAAAGTGGCCTCAAAGTGCAAAGAGTTTTGGTGAGTGAGAAAATAATTTGTTTAATTTAAAGATGCAGTCATTCAATGTATTTTGTGCCAGATCAATGGAAAATGATCCACAGTTTAGCCCACAGATTACTGTTGTACTCGCTGTTAGTTTTGAAAATGACCTAAGTATACATAGAAATGGGTTCTAGCAACTGTAAAACTAATGTTTGTTAATTAAAGACAATGAAGTAACACCTCTGAAAATAGTTTATAATTAATGTTTAATTTTCTGCAAGTCAGATTTGTTTGAAACATTTATAAAGTATGGATTCCCTTCCAATGGTTAAATATTACAAATATAAAAAAGGATAAATGTGTGTTACATGAAGAAGAAAAAAAAAACAGCTCCATGTCCTCATTTTACAACAAAAGTGTAGCTTATTAAGTACCTGAATGAACGCAAAAACATGATTCAGAAATATGCAACAAAATATGTAATTTGTGGTCGTAAAGTACACAGGGCAGTACAAAAAGATTGTAGGTCCAAATTGCAATATTAATTTTAGCAATACAGTTAGCCATAATTATGAATGTTTTAAACATCAAGAAGATTTGAAAGTGCATTGTTCAAAACTGTTCCAAATGTGCAAAAAATTTCAGCAACAGCAATGCACCATGTATTTTCATTCTTTACAAAATATTTCAGCACCACCATACTGGATCTGAATCTGATCATGATTATTACCATTTTAAATGGTAAAATTTTCATATACAGGACATCATGCAATAGTGTTCAATCATAAGACAGTAAATACAAAAACAGATCCATGATGACAGATGAGAACTACAACATTAGACATCAATTTCTACAGTGTCAACATCCACCTCATCATTGTTCCTTGGACCGTTATCAGACACGAGACTGCTGGTCCGCTGCTCTCTGCTCAGTGGGGTTGGTTGGACCTTTGAGTCTTCAGAACTACACATGGAAGAAAAATACAATAGTATGTTACTTAGCTCATGTACTTGTACTCGTAAAAATACCCCCGATACCGAAGACCGATACCTCACGTGATGTAACTGACAGAATTTTCCGTGCACAGAGACACCGGCTGCAGCAGCAGAAACAGTGTCAGCCTCAGGGGTGTGGAAATACTTCAAATTAATGATGACAACACACATTGCGAACTGCATGCTTTCAATAACAATTCGTTATCGATTAGTGAAAGCGGGATAGGCGGAATCGCGCTGAATGACACAGATCAGAGCGCGCGCGCCCTCTCTCTCTCTCTTTTGCGCGCGATCAGTTCTCCTTGCGCCTGAATGGTCAAATGCACACATAGTTGTCAAAATGTCCATCATGTGGAGTATCTCACATAAATACAGTCGGTTATGGCTTAAGTGGACGTAAACATTTGGGTGAAAACAGGATAAGTGTCAGTATCCATGGATTCAGTCTTAAAGGGACCGTAGCCTATATTTGTCATTAATGTTAATAAATCAACAAAAGATGTTAAATAATTGTATACATGGTAAATAATGACCACTGTATCTGAAAAACAAGTTTATTTAATTTGTAGCTCTATAGTATTTGTTGTGTTTGTAAGTTTCTTTTTCTTTAACAACAATTATATATGTATTGGTAATTATGCCCTTTGAAGGTTATTGGACACTGTGAAATTTTTGTTCTTTAAGTTTGTGACAAGCACATAAAAAAATATTACTTTTTTCATTAGAGTAATAATAAAGAAGCTGTCCTACATTCATTAGTCTCACTGTGTTGTGCTTGGAAAACTGCAACATCACCAAAAAAAAAAAAAAAAAAAAAAAAAAGAGAGAGAGAGAAAAAAAACTAATAAATGTATAGGCATCGGTATCGGCAAGTACCAGAAAAAAAAAGTATCGGTACTCATACTCGGTCCTTAAAAAATGGTATCGGTGCATCCCTAATGTTACTCAAATGACCGACTCTTCACTCTGTCAGTAAGTATTTATTGACCTCACCTTTTCAAAAGCTTGTTTGCTTTTGATTCTGTAGAGGGTGAAATAAACCTTTGGTCCCCTGTTAAAAATAGAAACAAGTAGGTGAATTATAATAAACTTTACATTATATATATATATATATATATATATCAATATTTACTGAAAGACCTTGAAATGGAAAAAGTTGAAAACGTTATTTGTTAGCAACCCTTTTACAAATTGCATTATTAAAACCCTGGACCTCAGAAGTGACCGAGTGAGCGCTCTTACCTTCAGAGTTGACTTGTTTCATGGAGGGTGATCTGGAGCGGTTGCTGAGGGAGGGCTGTTTGTTGGTGTCAGAGCTGATGAAGGAGGTGGCATCTTCTCCCTCAGCTGTGCCCATCAGAGATGCTCTGTAGTAGATCAGCGGCATCCAGCTCTCCTCTCTGTTGTTGATGACCTGCTCACCAGCAAACTTCTGCAAATAACTGTAGCTAGAGGGGAGATAACCCGTTTATAAAAGCAATATGTCAACTGACATGGCTGAGAGAGTTTTAGCAAATAAAGAGGCTGAGAAGACCTGGACCCAGAAGTGCAAGATGTCATGTGTGTGCAATTCATTTAGTTTTAGCTTTAACTTACATAGTCTTCTTGTCCGGTTTGAGCAGTTTGCCAGAGAATTCGCTGAGGATGGTGAGGTATGAGATGTACGGTGGAGAATGTTTCTCAGACTGCTGAACGAATCCTTTGAAAACAAACTCAATGCCGTCCCTGCACAAAGAAACACACTATATTCATTCACACTAGTATTTCCTTTTAAGACCTGAATATTTCTTCTCTTATCATCTATATTTGAATTCTAATATAAGACTAGAACTGCAGCTGACAAAATTAATCCTCAGCACTGAAATAGCCAAAGGTGAGACTTTTATGTACTGGCTAAATGAAGCCATGCAGTGCAGCATCTTAATGTAACTATTTTTATTTGAGGACAAACATAGCAATCATTTGGTTTTAGCTGTATCACTATGCCAGACATGTGAAGTGAACTTCTTTGACACTGAGTCAGTAGGAGAGTTAGTCGAGTGGACTGCGCTACCTGTGGATCATGGCCAGGGATTCACGGGATTTGATCTGGTCCCATCCGAAAGTGAGCGAGAAGCGTCTGGCCAGCTCCTTGATGCTGCTGTAGGTCTGAACCCGGGAGCTGCATGTGTTTCCTCTGTCCTGCTCCTGTTTCAGCCTCAGATACAGCTGAACACACACAGAAAAAATGGATACAAGTCCAATCACAAGATACAGTTCATAGAAAATCTGCCCTTATTTCTGTGTAATTTCAATGATCATTAAAATATATTGCAGCTTTATTTGCCTCAGTTCAGAGGAAGGAAACAATGTTTAGTTGCTGCATATTATATACAAATAAATTCATTATATTCATATGGGGAGCATGCTGGACATTTGGACTCAAGCATGAGAAATCTGATATAATTCTGATATATAATGAAATACACAAGGTTAATTTCACTAGTTCAAGACACAAAAAAGACACTGGTCAGATCAAGTATTAATGAAATACCAGTTAATAATACAAGATTAATATCCTAAATAGTTTTTTTTTTTTTTTTTTTTATTAAGTTTTGAGCAATACTAATGAACAACAATGTTTAATAAATAATAATACAGAATAATTTTTAATCATGGAGCAGCATATACATTGCTATTGCTAGTATTATAATTAGATTAACATGCAATATGTTTAATATAGATACTATGGTAATTTCCAAGTCAAAATTTCCAGTGTACTAGATATCAGAGTTTTATTGTTGTGTAAAATTTACACATTACATAACTGCAATAAATTGATCAAAAGTGACAGTAAAGACTGTTTCAAATAAATTATGTTCCTTTGAATTTTCAAATTCAAATTCTGAAAAATACTAATATTCCGAAATATTAAGCAGATTTCAACATTGGTAATAATAAGGAATGTTTCTTTAGCAGCAAATTGACCGTTCGCAAAGACCCGCCTCCTTTAGTTACTGTTGCTATGTCTGACAAGCCATGTCGCTCTCACGCCACGCGTTCTCACAGTGAAAAATACATCGCGGAACAAAGAGGACACTGACAACGTATCGACAGACAAGACAGAGCAGGTTACTTTTGATATGAAACAATGTCTCAAATTTCAAATTTTGTAATTTTTAAAGAAATTTAAACAATAAATACTGTTTTGTGACTCTTTAATGTGTCGTGACAGATCGCTGTAGCGCCTCAGCTCAAGCGGCTCATGAACCGATCATCTCTTCATACTAGTTAATTTATATCATCAAATAAACATGAATGAACCATATTTCAACCACAGAAAGACGTCAGTACGCATCATTTTTCAAGTTCAAGTCCACCAACGTTAATTTACTAAGCTAACTCCCCTGACTGCTTTGTCGGACAAAACGGCGGATTCGGCATTATGATTGGTTAGATTGCCTGTCAATCAAACCCTCAATTAGCATATTAGAATTTCTGAAGGATCATGTGACACTGAAGACTGGAGTAATTATGCTGAAAATTCAGCTTTGCCATCACAGAAATAAAGTAAATTTTATTTTTTATATATTACATATTAAAATAAATAATATATTAAATAGAAAACCGTTATTTTAAATTGTAATATTAATTTATAATATTTGACAATATAACTGTTTTTACTGTATTTTTGATCATATAAAAGCAGCCTTGATGATCATAAGAGACTTCTTTTAAAAAACAGAACAGTAGTCTACAATGATTAAATTAAATAAATATTATTTTTATTTTTAAACAAAAGTAAAGTCTAATGATCTGTGTATGTGTGTGTGTGTGTGAGCACTGCTTCCATTCCCTCCCTCAGCACACAATCTACTATTAAGCTATTCAAGGAGTGGAAGAGCTGCTAGAACATTCCACACAGTGCATGATGGGATAGTGGGAGAGTGGATTCATTGTGTCTAAGAGGTGTCAACAGCTGCAGGGGGCCATCAGAGAGCACAGGGGCCTGGGACAGTCGGCTGAGCAGATGTGGCACACAGAGGCATGTCACATGACAGAGAACCCTCCATACCTGCTGAAGGCACTGCACCAGTGTGCGCGCGCTTTCGATCTTGTCCATCTGCCGTGTCCTGTTCAGGGTCTCTTTGATGATGTCGCCGAAGTCATTGTAGTACTGCAGGGGAGAAATGACAGCAGTGAGCGAAACAGGCTGTGAAGAGCGCTCGATGTGGCTCCATGTCTGCCATATGGCTTCACCCCTAGGAATGCAAGCCTGTGGCATACTGAGAGCACATTACCCATAAGTCTGTCTGGCTCTCAGGATAAGACTCTGGTCTATTTGTCAGGAGAGGTTTAAGATTTTAAGACAATTATGGTCAAACATGCCCCCGATAACTCTTGGAGGTTCAGTGGTGTGTGACTTCTGAAATGAGGAGTCAAAGTCCCCTCTCTGGGTTTGAGGTTTTAGTTCATTACACACTACTGTTCAAATGTTTGGGGTCAGTAAGATTTTTAAATGTTTGTAAAAGATGTCTCTTCTGTATCTAAAGTATCTAAAGTTAGACTCCTTAAAATACGCCGGCCTGTTTTTGTAGGGACATCGACATTACATTTTCATACCCCTAAACATGACACGGAACAAAATGAACTGTGATTGGTTGCTTTACATGTCGTGCGTGGTCCTTGACCAGTGAAAGCTGCTATGGAGTCCAGACCTTCTGCCGTCAGTCTAAAGGTCTGGCTACATAAGACTAATTCAATGTTTACATGGTTTCCGGGTTTAAGGCTTATGGAACACCTATTGCCAAACAACAACCTCCATTTATTACCTTCTATTTGCTTTAAAACATATTAATTCAAGATGCTCTAATTAATCATGAAAATTGGCAATGCCAGACAGTTAAATACGAGATGAAGCTGTTCAAATGAGGGTTTTGTGACGTACACCAACTTTACGATATTTGCCTCAACTTTGAAAGCTGTCAATCAGAGTAAGAATATTTGTGTGTAGTAGTAGTAGTAGTAGTAGTAGTTTTCTCTTTGAACGCCTCATCAGGAAGAATGTTGCTTTGAGAATGTTGGCTGCTCTGTGCTGGCTGAGCCATCCGGGCATTCCAATCATGTCAGTGTGTCAAATACACAGCACTGTAAACTCTGCATATTCGCTCGTAAATTCAAAGCCTGAGAGCTCCAGTTAAGAACAGAGGAGTCAAATGAATAATCACTAACATCTAATATTTGAATAACTTCACCTCATAAATTTAAAGGAAAATACTCAGCGTAATCCAATAATCAATATGCTAAATAGATGTTTTTATAATTTTTTTAACTATGCATAAAATAAGTATTTTATATATTTAAATATATTTATATATAGTATGTAGTATATATAGTATTTAAAGGGTTAGTTCACCCAAAAATGAAAATTATGTCATATATTACTCACCCTCATGTCGTTCCACACCTGTAAGACCTTCGTTCATCTTCGGAAAACAAATTAAGATATTTTTGATAAAATCCGATGGCTCAGTAAGGCCTGCATCACCAGCAATAACACTCCCTTTTTCAGTGCCCAGAAAGCTACAAAAACATATTTAAAACAGTTCATGTGACTACAGTAGTTCAACTTTAATATTATAAAGCGACCAGAATAATTTTTGTGTGCCAAAAATAACAAAATAGCGACTTTATTCCACAATATCTAGTGATGGGCTATTTCAAAACACTGCTTCATGAAGCTTTGAAGCTTTATGAATCATTTGTTTCGATTCAGTGGTTCGGAGCATGTATCGAACTGCCAAAGTCATGTGAACTATTGAAGTTTCAAAACACTTATGACGTAATGAAGCCTCATTTACTGAAATCACTTGATTTTGGCGCTCCGAACCACTGATTTGAAACAAATGATTCTTAAAGCTTCAAAGCTTCATGAAGCAGTGTTTTGAAATCGCCCATCACTAAATATTGTGGAATAAAGTCGCTTTTTTGTTATTTTTGGCACCCAAAAAGTATTCTCGTAGCTTTATAATATTAAGGTTGAACCACTGTAGTCACATGAACTGTTTTAAATATGTTTTTAGTAGCTTTCTGGGCATTGAAAAAGGGAGTGTTATCGCTGGTGATGCAGGCCTTACTGAGCCATTGATTTTATCAAAAATATCTTCATTTGTGTTCCGAAGATGAATGAAGGCCTTACAGGTGTGGAACGACATGAGGGTGAGTAATTAATGACATAATTTTCATTTTTGGGTGAACTAACCCTTTAATATAGACAATATAAAATAAATAGCATATTAAAATAACAATAATAAAATATTTATATTTAAGTAAATAAAATACATTATGAATATTTTAAAAAATATATCAATTATGATTTATTTTTAACTACAACGTTATGAGTTGTTCTGAGATGGGTATAAAAATATTGATCAAATTGATTAACAGATCTCTGCTTATCTCTTTGGTTATAAGCTGGTGTTCACCGTTGGCAGAGAGGCAGGAAACTTGAATGATGAGTGAAGTGTCATACTGTACCTTCACATACTGCTTGAAAACCTCAGCAGCCATGCTCATCTCTAGCACACTGTGCACTATCAGCTTGCAGTATGCTGCCAGAAGATTTCTCCGCCGATGCAAGTCTTCCAGCCGTCCCTCTCCACACTCACTCTCACTGACTGCACAGACAGACACAGAGAGAGAGAGAGACAGGTTGAAACAGAGGTGCAGATTCAATAAGAGAGCGGTATAATTATGATACTCAAATCTTATAAATGAAATGCTTTCCTGAGGTGAGCTAAAGTTAACAACATTTTCTGCTCTGGAAACAGAATGTGTCTATCGTCGTCCTGCCTGGTCCTGAAGCCATCACTTAATAGAGAGGTTTTATAACAGCATTAGTGACGTGATGAAAATCCAATAACTAAATTGCTTTTTATTACATGTTACCAGCAAAAGCTTATATTGCATTTTTCAAGCGGTAAGGAATTTGTGCCAGCACGAATCGACGACTCTCTGAAATATTTATAGAATTGATCTGATTTGCTTCAGTCATGCTTGATTTCTAATCAAATACCACAAAATCTGATGTTATCTCATATGGTGCTTGTGTTTGTCTTAAAGCAACACAAAGGCCAAAAACAACATAAAAACTAGTTTAGGAGAGATAATATTGATTTTTCAGTAGATGTAGTCATTCTGTATATGCCTACCAAAGCTTCTTGTATTTCGTGTGGACTTCTAAATATTATTCCACAAGGCTCTGTTCTGATCTAATTACCCATTCATTTACAAGCGCAACTTCTGTAAGATCTCACGTAATAATAGTGTAATGGATTATTATCATAATGCATTATCTGTTGGACTTACACTCCTTGATTCAGTGGCATGTTTGATAGGTCAGTGAGAAGGTGGGGGTGAAATCAGATTAACTATCCACAAACAAATACTGTGTTCTGCAACAGTAACAGAGGGAGAATGAGGCTGATTGTGGTTTTTTATGTGTTTATTTTGTGCCTAGCATAGGCTGGTGTAGTGACTGACTGCCATCTGCTGGTGAAATTGAGACTATTCTCATCTTTCTAGACACTTTTGTAAGTACATTTAAGTGTGTGTGTGTGTGTGTACCTACTTAACTATATTTTGGGGACAAATTTTGTACCCAGAAGTGACCAAAACCTGACAAAATGTCCAAAAAAACTCCCGTTAGGGACGTCCTCATTTGTAAAACTAGCATCAAATAAAGTTTTTTTTAAATGTAAAAATGAAGAAAGTTTTCTGTCATGGGTAGGTTAGGGGTAGGGTTAGTGTAGGGACATAAAATATACAGCTTGTAACAGTATAAAAATCATTATGTCTATGGAACGTCCCCATTTAGAAAAGTTTGGGGTCAGTAAGATTTTTTTCATTCTCACCAAGGCTGAATGTATTTGATCAAAAATGTAGTTAAAACAGTACTACAGTAAAATTATAATTACAGAAATAACTCTATCCTAATATATTTGAAAACGTAATGTAATTTAAAATGAAATGTAATTTATTCCTGTGATGGCAAAGCTGAATTTTCAACAGCCATTACTCCAGTCTTCAGTGTCACATGATCCTTCAGAAATCATTATAATATGCAGATTTGGTGCTCAAGCAACTTATTTAAGTAACTTAATTATAATGTATTATTATTAATGTTGAAAAAAACATTGCAGCTTAAATTTTTATAACTATATTTTGCTATTTTATATTTTTTTTACTATATATATTATATACTGTATATTTAAATGTATATATTTTTAACAAAATAACATGAATATATAACATTATGAAATATGAATTATGTAGCTGTTTTTCCTTGCATATTTCTGACAAACAGCACATGTCACTGTGTCACTCAGAGCATCATATATAGAATGAGACAGTCTCTGTCTCCCAGGGAAACTACGTCTGTCACAAAAGCATCAAGAGCCGTTGTGATTTTGTTCCTCATGTTTTCGTCTCCTTGGCTTAATTGGGCCCAGGGGAGAGGGGGGCCCACACCCACACATAAAAAGTTTGTCCCGGGCCCTGTGAATTTTAGTGGCAGAATTTTATGATACCCTTAGGTATTCTAGATAATCTTAGCTAGGGTAAATTTTACACACACACAAACACACAAAAAATTGCATCAGTTGTTTTCTTTAAATGATGTTTGAACTCTGAACTGGTCAGATACTGTAGATCATAAAGTTACCAGCCATTTGGGAAGTGATTTCAACATTTCATTGACTTGCCACAGCCATTTTTTACCTTACATTTGGCAACTGGTGAGTGTTAATTTTGGGCCCTTTCTGAAAACCCCATGTTGAATGTGTCATTGAGTTCCAACAACATGAAAGTTTTCTGTTTTATGCATATTTTCAAAGAAACCTCAGTTAAACCTCAAGAACATACAAAAATCTGACCTAAAAGGCAAAGCTGGATCTGTTGAGGCCACCCACATGTCAGCCCACAACAGAGCACAGGCCAAACAAGGACCCTTATGATTTACTGTGAATGAAAAGAGAAGAGAACCTTTACTGCTGTGGGTATCCAGCTCAGGGCTGGTGAAGACATGCTCCAGGACGAAGGAAAGGAGAGCTTTCTGGAGTTTGGGATCAGGGGTGTACAGCAATGGAGTGCCTGCAGACGAATCCCACATCTGAAGCTGGTAATTATGAGCTATGAGAACGTCACTCAGACACATGAAGGCCTTTGTGAAAAAACATAAAATAGACAGTGCCTGATCAACAGATGTGATATAAAGTAGACAACATAACAAATTCTTATCTAAAATCGACTATAATCCTTAATCTAATTAAAAGTATTTACGCAATGTCAGAATTACTGTAATTACAAGATTCAGACTTAAAAAGCATGCACGTCCTTGTAGAACTCATAATTACAACTTGTAAACTCTGAAGGTGATGATATACGGGGCAAATTTTTAAGCAATGTTTTTGAGCAATGTTGCTGAGCGATGTTGCTTGGGCACTTTCCCATTGAGAAGGGGCAAAAAATTTCAATCTAAAGTATCCAGATGGAAATTTGTTGCCTATTCTCAACAGGAAAGTGCCCAACATTGCCCGGCAACATTGCTCAAAAAGTTGCCCTGTGTATCATCACCTTGAGAACTCTGACTTGTGCCATGTGACAGCAGTACCACCTGACCACTGCAAATTCATTTAGGTGTTGATTGTGTTGCCATAGAAACGCATGTGAACAGCTCTAAGTATAATGTCACGTGTTATCTCATAATTGTGATAATTATGACATGGCGTGAACGCAGTATGAATAACCATTTTCCAAAAAAAATGTATTAATGAAGTAGATTATTTTGAAATTCAAAAGAAACGAATACTGTTATATTTCCATTATATCACAAATATAAATAGTGCTAATTTAGTGTGATTAATTCTATTTAAAAAAAAAAAAATGAAATAAACAATTAATCAAGCACTCATGACTGAAGATGCTAAAAAACAGTAAGATGTGATGCAACGGCCCAAGGTGTCAGTCTTCTAATAATTAAAATTCAATGCTTTACTTATCTGCATATAATGTAATGACTACAAATTATTAGGAAGCTTTTTCGGCATTAATTCAGTTGATTACTTGACCTAAATAATTGATGTGATTAATTAATCACAGCTCGAAAAAAATGTGATATCAATTGACTGAGAACATTGAGTCGTTTCGAAGCAGTCTTGAAATAAACAGATTGCCAGGAACTTCCATTTGTTTTAGTTTCAATTAGTGTGTTTTTCTGCTGTCAGCTTGCCCTGGCATGGAGTGAGGATTCATTAAAACACAACGCAGGTGCCAAGGGCGCTCCGCAAGAAATTAAAGTCAAAACAAACAGGATTCAAACAATGCCAGCGCATCGGCCCACTGGCACACATGCTACTGTTTAACACACAGACAATACGCTCTGATGTGTTTGGAATAATCCACTTTGAAGAAAAGGCTGAATCGAGTGGTATGCCATGAACAGAGAGAGAAAAGTGATGCTCACTTGCTCTCGTACAAGCTGCTCTGCGTGAGAGAGACAGCGGTGACATTTCTCACAGAACGCACGTAGCTGGTTTCTCTGCTGGAGGGCGGACTCCTAAAACCACACACAAACACACACATCCATAACGATGACAACTCTTTTCCTACAAGGATTCTGATTTATACTACATTTGTAGTTGTTAGTATTTTGCTTTTTATTTAATTATTATACATGCAGTTTTTATGACCGTATTGACTGAGAAAATACACAAAGCTTTGATATTTGGGGGAAAAAGTCATATGAATTTTGAGCAACAGGAATGAGGAGAGTATAATTACGCAAAATAACAGAAACGGAAAGAAGCACAGCGGGCTCTAACTGATGTAGACTGATGAAAGCGTCATTGCGAGCAGTGCCGCCAGACTTGTGTGTAAAATATTCTTTCATAATTACGTGCACGTGGAGCTCCGAGGTGGACGTGCCGGATCGGTTCCCTCATCCCACGTAGTCGAAATGTCAATTCAGCTAAATGACTCTTTTGAAACGGACATACATCCCAATTTTATGCTGAACACGTCTTTTTTTCCCCCTCACCTCGGGTCGCCATTGATATTAGAATTGCAGATTGAGCCGAGCTGCCGCCTGGGCCAAAAATTGCCGCCTGCGCTGTCAGTTATTGATGACGAGGCCAGAGGAGAAAGTGGCCATTCCTGAGCCAGCATTGAGAACCTCTTACCTACAGCAGTCTTAATGGCCAACGATATTTCACTGCATAAAGGTTAGAGTTGGGGTGATATGATTAGCCCCGTGCACTGCATGGAAACAGGCCTAATAAAAGGCCCTGCTATTAGCGTTGAAATGTCCACACAAAGGCGAACAATTACGCCCCCTACAATCAATCACCAGCACCTAGTTTTCCTAAAGACTTATGATCAATCACTTTCTATCACTTATTAAAATACACTAGACATAACCATAGAGCCTCTGTGTTGATATTTGAAATGTAATGTGGCAGGTTTAAAGGACACGGCTCTTCGTGATAGATCATACGGCAACTCTGTAGACAGAGAGTCTGGCATGCTTGAAAATGCTTGATTAATTAATCACCCAAGGGGAAACTCTGCTTAAGTCTGTGCATGTAGATATTACCATTCTAGGCATGATCTTGGCCATCTATGACAGCAGTCACGGTCCAATCAGAGTGGAAGAGAAAGGTATATGGCTCACCCTGGAGGTCACACCTTCTCCAAAGGTGTTGAGCTTCCACAGAATGCAGCTACACATACAGCGCAGAGCCTCAATTGTCACCTACGGGAATTACAATTTAGAAAGATGAATCTGCTGAAGGAAAAAAGAATGACGTAGATGGTTTGGTACAGGGCTAATAATGTCACCTCCATCGGAAGACCACCATGTTTTATCTCTGCCTCCAGGAGTTTGGTCCCTAGCTCATAAAGGCTCCATTTAGACAGATCCTGAGCACTAGATAGATTTGATAAAGCAACACAAATAAAATAAGAATAAATATATTTAAATGGCATCTGACAAAATGAGACAGAAAGACACATTAAGGAACAGACCATATTTTGAATAATTCTGTGTACAGTTCTAAACTGATGCAATACACAGCAAAAACCCTAGAGTTAAATCAACTCTGCGCAGAGTACATATAGTCCCTCTCTAAATAGTGTTAAAGTAACACTGAAGCAGAGCATTAGTGATGAACACCTGCTGTTAACAAGCAGAATCACTGAAGAAAAGAGAAACACAAAAACTACAACTGACTTTAACTCTGTTTCAGTGTTACTTTAACACTATTTAGAGAGGGACCATATGTACTATAAGCAGAGTTGATTTAACTCTGGGGATTTTGCTGTGCACATAGAAATAATTACTTTCTGAATGTTTGCAGAACTTTCAGAAATAACGTTTTCATAACCTAATGGGAATATTAGAAAAAAACATTCGTAGAACATAACATTGTTAGCACGCAGGGTATGTAAAGCTCACAGAATGAGTAGGTTAGCTTGTACAATGGACGTGATTATCACAAATGTTGCAGTGTGTATGTGGAATGAATAAACTAACAGAAACTGCTTACAGGCTGAACGCAGTAAGTTTCTTCAGTGTGGACAGAATTTCCAAAGTGTTGTCCTCGTTTGCAGTGAAACAACCGCTCTGTACATGAAAGGAAGAACTTTTAATTATACTCTATTCTGTACGGTACAGTCACTATATAAGTCGATGTCATAAATCAAATACATTTTTTATTAGTGTCAAGATCCAGACAAAATCTATTTATGCATCTGTTACAAGCTTGTAAAAGAACATCTACCACTGGCTATCAGAGTTTATGGTTCTTTAGCATACTCACACTTAGTGATTCTCCTAACCATGTTTCCAGTGTGTTTGTCCAGTGCTGGATGAGCCGGTCAAAGGTGGGTCGGGCCAGGGGGTGCCATGGCGAATCCTGAGCACAGAGGCTCTGGTAAGAACGAGCAGCCATCTCCAGAAGCCCCGTGTCTGTGTGTCTGTCCACCACAGCCTCCAACTCAGCCAGCAACGCCTGCACATACTACACCAAAATGCATATTAAAACTAAAAGAGAAGTGATCTAGAGAATTGTATCTATTGTTCAAAAGTTTGGGGTCAGTAAGATTTTTTTTTTTTTTTTTTTTTTTTTTTTAGGAAATAAATAATTTTATTCAGCAAGGACACATTAAATTAATTAAAAGTGACATTAAAGACATCTGTAAAGTTACAAAAGATAATTTTTTTTAAATCAATCAAATCTTGAATAAATGCATCACTGTCTTCAACATTAATAATAATAAGAAATGCACCAAATCAGCATATTAGAATGAGTTCTGAAGGATCATGTGACACTGAAGACTGGAGTGATAGCTGCTCAAAATTCAGCTTTGTCATCAGAGGAATAAATTACATTTTAAAAATATATTAAAATAAAAACAGGTATTTTAAATTACAATAATATTTCACAATAATACTGTTTTTATACAGATTTACTAAGTAAGATTTATTATTTTATACAGTGAAGTCATCAATGCATCAGATGACACACATACACTTACCTGTGAGTTTTCAAGATCACAGGAGTCCGTTTGGAAAAACTGAGGTATTCTTAGGAAAGAGGTCAGTTTTTCAGCATCCTCTGAGTACTAGAATATAAGATTAGATATCAGGTGATCAGCCATGGTCAATTTATGAGGAATCAGTCATGGTAAAATGAACACAGTACACCTATATTTCTTTTACCTTAGATAACAGCTCAGGTAGCACTTTAATGAAGTGTTCAGTGAGTTTAGCGCAGACATCGGTTTGTAACTTTTTCTCTTTAGTATTTATCACCTAAAAACAAACACAGATATGCAACTAGCAAGTAACAGTACCCACAATGTGTTTAATCTGTAAGTCAATCTGTAAGAAAGAGAATGGCTGTAAAATCAGCTGTTAAATCAGCACCATCTAATGAAAGTATGTAAATGAGAGATTCAAAAGGAAGTCTCACCTTTTTACCTGCTCCTCTCCCTGACAAAGGTGGACCCTCTGCAGCCTGCCTCACTGACGCCAACATGAGCTCAATCACAAAGGCCTCCTCAGCACTGCTCAGAGCTGCAGTTCATATACATACACACTCAAATATATAGACACAGCACAAAAAAAAGTTTGTTTTCTCACAGTTGGTTTCAACCAGTGGAGATAATGCTGGATAGCAATCAATTATTTTTATTTCTATTTCTAGTAATCATTAAAACATATTAGTCAAAACTACAGTGTTGTTTGAATATGTAGCTGTATATATCATTGTAAATATTAGTTTTCTGCTAAGCTGTAATAAGCTGGTAAGCTGGAGTGTATACTGTAGTGCACACTAAAGTGTACTAGCCTTGTTCCTGACAGGACATGTGAGGTAAGAGCAGTGAGGTAAGACCGGACCAGTCCTTCAGCAGAGCTCCTGCACTGTCCCACAGACTATCCACGAGGTACAGCACATGCTGGTGCAGCTATAACACAAGGGAGAGAACCAAAATCATCATACTCCAACAAAACAGGCTTTGACCCATGTTTAAATAGGGCTGACTAACTGACTAACTTGGATTGGTTAAATGCAGAGGACAAATTCTGAGTATGGGTTACCATACTTGGCCTTCACATTTCACTTTCTTTTTTACTCTGTCTGATTATATGTAAGTGTGAACTTGTGAAATCCTATTTTTAAGCAAAGAACACACAAACAAAAACACACTTGGAGTTAACAAACCTCGCTCTCAGTGTGGAAGTGGATGAGGGCTTGGACTCTGGCTAAGACTAACTCTCTGTGTCTATCCTGATCGGAGGCTCCTTCTCTGGGCCTTGATAATTCAGGGTTACTTAGCAGCCTAAGAGCAGAGAAATTACACCATGTTAGCAAATTATTTATAGCTATCCTTTACATATATGAACATGTGGGAGAGAAATGGGAAGGCTTTTATAGAATAGCTCATAAGCAGTCAAAGACAATAAACACGGACCTATTGTAGAGGAATTCACCCGCAGTGATAGCTAGAGGTCTGTGAGAGCAGTACACAAACTGGAAGATGTTCTTGTGGTCATCAGGACTCAGAACATCCTCACAGGATCTGGCACAAAAGGGAATAATTTCAGCAATTACATGAGGAACAGTCACAAATATGCTTTACAGAGGAGAAGTCAAAGTTTAGATGATCACACTTTATGAGGAATAGTCAGCATGAGGAGCAAGGGGGAGATACTTACTGGGAGATGACCATGAGCAATCTCACGGCCTGTATGGCCACTTCATGGTCTTTATCCAGCGTCATAGAGATCATCCTCTCCTTCAACAGAAACAGTATTCAATCGCTCATGTAAACACTTTAACTACCCGCTATGAGAGCAATCTTATCTTGAAAACCTACAAGAGGACTTGAGTTAAAGACCCACGATGCACTTAAACAGCTCTTTAAATCACGGTTGTGCTAATGTGCTTGCTGCCGTTTGCGAGGGTACGGTGAGGGTGGGGTCCTGTGGGAAGCTATCAGGCCAGTGAGCCCAAGGCAAAACCTGAGGGGTTTTCCAGCCTGTCAATCAGCAATCCTGCCCTTCTGCTGTACCACTATAGCTTCGCTGGACCTGAACTTAAATACTGCCAAAGAAGCTTACAGACTGCGTCCATTTAAGGAGTTTGGGCAAAACAGCTTGACTGCAAGAGTTTGAGGACAAACTTACAGCCAGTAAACAACTCTCCATAAAGAAGTTTGCACTTTATTTTTATTGTTTGTTTTCTTTTTTTTATGTCTGAGCCATATACCTTTCTCAGCACTAAACGGTACATAGTACATAGTGTATACTATAGAGCGTCATTTGGGACACAACTAGTGTGATAATGTGGGAGCAGTTGTTACCTTAAACCGTATCGTGAAAAGGTCCATTTTGGAACTACTTTGGTCCTGATAAAGTCCCTGTAGACCCAGCACACATTTCAGACGCACATCAGGTTGCTGTAGAATATACAAAAAATAAAATGTGGTCAAACATCAACTCAACTCATCAACAACAATCAGAAAAATAAACTGTTCTTTAAGCACTAGACTATTAGGTCACCCACCTTGTCATGCATCATCCATCCCACATACTTCAGGTAGCTGTCGTTCAGAAACACTGAACTATACAGCTTCATCCATACCATCAGTTCCTCCATACAGATGGCCCTGATTTCAGGAATCACGTCTCTGAAATTCACCACACAGTGATGATGGTACATAGTTTTTATTTTTTTCAAGGAAGTGAGAGCTATAAGTGTGGTTGAAATAAAGATTACCTGTATCTCTTCAGGAAGACTCCTTTGAAAATGGCATCCATCATGTTCTCAATTTCAAATTTCCTGTCCTGTAACTGAGGAATTAAAGTAATTTATTCACTTTGGTTATTCACAAGATCCTTGGCTTTTTTTCCTGACTTTATTGTTTCCTGTACATCAACACTATTATTCAAACATCTGGGGTCAGTAAGTCTTTTTTAATTAAAGGGTTAGTTCACCCAAAAATGAAATTTCTGTCATTAATTACTAATTACCCTCATATCGTTCCAAAGACTTTTGTTCATCTTCCGAACACAAATGAAGATCTTTTTAATGAAATCTTAGAGCTTTCTGTCAATCCAATGACAGCCTTGTAAAAGTATTAAAGGGTTTAATACTTTTATTATTGATCAAATAAATGCAGCTTTGGTGAGCATAAGAGATTTCTTTCAAACGCTTTTAAAAATCCTACCAACCCCAAACTTCTAAATGCTAGTCTATCTCATTTATATATTATAATATTCCACCTACAGTATGCGTCACCACATGAAGGTCTGGTGATTAAAAAATCTTGGGTATCTTAAAAAATAAAATATCAGTGCGATTCATGTACTGTCATTAGTAGACATTTGTATGTCTGTCTGAACTGTGCATGTCACTTACAGTGCTCAGCGTAAATGAGTACACCCCTTTTGAAAAGTAACATTTTAAACAATATCTCAATGAACACAAAAACAATTTCCAAAATGTTGACAAGACTAAGTTTTATATAACATCTGTTTAACTTATAACATGAAAGTAAGGTTAATAATATAACTTAGAGAACAAAATTTTCAGTTTTACTCAAATTAGGGTGATGCAAAAATGAGTACACCCCACTGAAAGTCTCTGGAGCAAAGCTAAATTTTAGACTACAAATGTCTAATTTAACAATAATTCAACCACAGGTGAGTCTAATTATTCATTACACAGGTGTCCAGCAGACAGTTGACTATAAAAGGGTGTTAAAACCCCTTCCCATTTCATGCTGTCAGCAATGGCACCACATGGAAGAGAAATGTCACAAGACCTGAGAAAGAAAATTATTTCTTTACACCAGAAAGGTGAAGGCTACAAGAAGATCAGCAAAGCTTTACTTATCAGTCAGAATACTGTAGCAAAAGTGGTACAAAAATCGGCATGCAAGTTCCCTGCAGTTATCTAAAGAAGTAGAAAGCCAAACTTGGGTGACTATTTCCCGTGACATAATACGGCGTACGCTGCAGAGGAATGGCACGCATGGGTGCCATCCATGAAAGAAGCCTCTCCTAAAGCCCAGGCACAAAAAAGCCTGCATAGAGTTTGCCAGGGCCCATGCTGACAAAGATGAAGACTACTGGGACTCTATATTCTGGAGTGATGAGACCAAGATAAATGTTTTTGGAACTGACGGCTTCAAAACTGTATGGCGTCGCAAAGGTGAGGAATACAAAGAAAAATGCATGGTGCCTACAGTGAAACACAGTGGTGTCAGTGTCCTTATGTGGGGCTACATGAGTGCTGCTGGTGTCGGGGAGCTGCATTTCATTGATGGCATTATGAATTCACAGATGTACTGCTCTATACTGAAAGAGAAGATGCTACCATCACTCCGTGCCCTTGGTCGTCGTGCACTTTTCCAACATGACATTGATCCTAAACACACATCTAAGGCCACTGTTGGATTTCTGAAGAACAGGGTGAAAGTGATTCAGTGGCTCCTGATCTGAACCCAATCGAACACCTATGGGGAATTCTGAAGACAAGTTGAGCATCACTCTCCATCCAGGATCCAATCTCTAAAAGAGGTCATTCTTGAAGAATGGAAAAAGATAGATGTTGCAAAATGTCGCCAACTTGTTCATTCCTTGCCTAAAAGACTTGGTGCTGTCATTAAAAATCATGGAGGCCATACGAAGTACTAGATGTAGTTGTTTTTGTTGTGGGGTGTACTCATTTTTGCATCACCCTAATTTGAGTAAAACTGAAAAATGTGTAATCTAAGTTATATTATTAACCTTACTTTCATGTTATAAGTTAAACAGATGTTATATTAAACTTAGTCTTGTCAACATTTTGGAATTGTTTTTGTGTTCACTGAGATTGTTTAAAATGTTACTTTTCAAAGGAGGTGTACTCATTTACACTGAGCACTGTACATCAGTGAGTATCAGAGTATCATATATACAATGTGATTCAAACCATCCATTATGTTTTTATAGTTATATTTACTCACCGAACCAAAATCTGACTCACACTTGGGACTTGGTGAGTGTCAGTTTTGGACCCTGACTATACTTCAGAAAGACCTATGTAGAAATGTTGAACTCTATAGCCAGACTTGCTGTCACAGTCTAACCTCACTGATCTTTCTCTGGATCCTGTCCAGCCTCTGAGCAGCCCGTTTGCTGGCCACCTTAGCCAGCTCGACCTCGTACAGCCGCTGACTGTTATCGACACTGACACTGAGGTTGAGAGCCACATTCACCAAAGCGCTAAGCAGCTTCACTGCTGCAGAGAGACACACACAACAGTGGCAAAACATCAGCATTCGGGATGTGTGTGTGTGTGTGTGTGTGGTTCAGGTCAAGGGGAATTAATGCTCAGGGGGAACTTACCTGCTAGCGTACAGGTGTGCCTGAAAGCGCGAACTCTGGAATCTGAGAGCTCTGTCAGCAGTGAAATGAGTGTGTTCAAGAGGTAGCCATCAAAGATTACAGAGTTCTGACACTGGGCCACTAGCACCGATACAAACTCACAGAAGTGTGAACGAAACCTCTTCCAGTACAGGCCGGACATGATGAGGGGATACTCACCACTGTCCTGAGGAGGATGGAGAGAGGATAGAGATGGAAAAATTACTTTAGTTTTAAATTGTATTAAACACTACCATTCAAAAGTCTGGCATCAGTAAGAATTTTTTTAAATAAATTAATACTCTTATTCAGCATGGGTGCCTTAAATTGATCAAAAGCGACAGTAAAGAGATTTAAAGTATTACAAAAGATTCCCATTTCAAATGAATGCTATTCTTTTGAACTCCTGAAAAAATATATCATGGTTTTAACAAAAATATTAAGCAAGTACAACTGTTTTTCTTGAGCAGGAAATCAGTACATTAGAATGATTTCTGAAGGATCATGTGACACTGAAGACTGGAGTAATGATGCTGAAAATTCAGTTTTGCCATCACAGGAATAAATTACATCTTAAAATATATTAATAAAACAGAAAATTAAAATTCACAATATTACCGTTTTACTGGATTCTTGATCAAATAAATGCACCATTGATGAACATAAGAGACAACAACGCAGTGAAAATTACATGAAGTGGCATGAAACGTACCATGTCAAGAGGCCATGTGACAGTTAAAATCCACGGAAATGCAAGGAACTTCTTATATTGTAAACCTGTGTCCTGTGATTTAAAAAAAAACACAAATAAGTCATCAGTAAGAGCAAAGAACATGGGAAAGCATTCATTGATGAGTATGCTAGATGTCTGACCTCATCCAGATCTTCCACCATTTTACTCATGACATCAGTACCCTGTTTGCTCTGAAACATCTCTGCTGTGACCATCCCTACAAGAACACACATAGCATTCACATCCTGAACTATAATATTTATTAGACACAAGCCACAAAAACTAAACCACTAAAAATGAACCAAGACCATCAAAATTGTCCATTTTAGCTGTCAATACTATTTTGAAATGATATTGTATTATGAAAGATAGTACAGTTGCCTTTGCATCCTGAACATTGAATAAAGAAGCTGATGAGATCGAGCAGTGCTGTGTCTCTGTCGACGGTATACGCATCAATCCAGTCATCCACCACAGCCTTGCAAAAAACAGACCAAACATCCATATAATATAGATTTCTTTAAATTTATATGACCTAAAAAGAACTTTGTGACCTCCCAAAGAAGTTATCTGTAGCAGGGCTGATCTAGATGGATGTACCTGCATGGCGCTCCTGCCCATGCTGACCACCTCAAACAGGGTGACGGCTTCCACATCTCCATTTTTGAGCTGTTCATTCTCTGCTCTGCCCAGGCTGCCATTACTGCTCTTTGAATGCTTTCGCTTGGCATTTTCAGAGCATTCCCGCGCTTTCCTCTTTCCTCTCTGCACACAACAAAAAATACTTACAGATTATAAATGATCTTACAGTATATCTCAAAGGAAATTTTGTCTGTACTATGAGATGTAACCTGTAGTTGGAGGGGGGCGGGGTGTTTGTTTTTTGTTTTTACAGCACTGTGGGTTTTAGTTTTTGAGAGAAGGGAGTGGTACTCTTACCACAGTCTTCTGTCTGTTTTCATTTCTCTCACTTGAGACGTGATGCAACGATGCACAGGAAGAGACGTCGACTACTGAGTTCTCTCTGAAAACAGGATGCACATGCAGTTGTTTCTATGTACACATAGCACACCTTGAATATAAAACGTAATTATGAAAATAATGAAAATGCAGAGGTAGTTTTCACGTCTTACTTTTGCACCGATCTGGACAGTAAAGTTGGCTCTGCTATCATCTCCTCTCAGATCATAGCTGGACTAGGAACTGATGCTCTTCTGAATCACAACAAAAGAAAAACAATTAAAACAGTTAATTATTTATAGGTAAAAAATTAGATTATATACAATTACAGTACATAAACTGAATTAAAAACCAATAAAATCGCTGTAAACCTTCTAATTTGGTGAATATATTAGATTTTATTACATATTAGAATTTATTTTACTTATATTTAATGATTATATAAATTATAGTTTCATAATGTCACTCTAACTTAAAAACTCTCTTTTATTACACTTAAAAGAGCTACTTATTAGGATAAAATTTTCAGTGTTGTTGATACTATGCAGTCTAAACCAGTGGATCTCAACCTTTTGACTACCATTGTTAATATAAGGCAATATTTGATGTAAGACGCGATAGTATCTATTACTGCTAATGTTGACAAAGCTAATTGTTTTCATACTGTATGTATTATATTCATAGAAACTAGATAAAAAGATTAAACACTTAAGAGTTAAAACACTCTTGTTGCAGTGAGTTTTCTGTAGCCTACAGAAAACCCTTCATTTACCTTAGTAAATGCAAACATGCAACATGCATGTTAAAATATTTAAAAAACGTTTCACTTCAATTTTCACTGATACAGACATGAACATAAACTCGGAAAACACACAATAAAGCATTAAGCGACTTCTTGGATGCCATTGGCTGAGATACACGTCAACAAAACAAAACCAAAAACCTGATTGGCTAGTTTGAGAGTCAATCAGAATTCTCTCATTCCGTGTCATTTTGAAACAAAAGCCTCAAATGAGATGAACCTGCTGTTTCATTCATCTGAATGTGTGAACGGCGCAAACCGTTTTCGTTATGTCATGTCAGGTTAAGAACACACCTCGCATGCATTAAGTTTATTATTTAAACCAATAAGCACAGCAAAGATAATCGAGGTATTAGTGTCTACTGACCTCTCTGCTTTAGAATAGACTTTCTGTTTATATATCACGACAATTATGCAAAAACGCAAATATACCTTGATGAATCTTACCAGTGACCGCCGTCATCTGGACTGAAAGATTAATGTAAACTGCACGTATAGATTTTGCTACTTCCAGTTCAACATAGTCGCGTGCACGTCAACGAGAGCGCGCTGTACGTCTGACGTCAGCCCATGGGAGGTAGGCTACTAGGCTATATTACTTAAGCAAATAATTTTACTAGCAATACCACTACTTCGAATTACTCAAACAGCATTTTTCATAAATACTGCTTAAATGTATACATAAAGACGTTTAGATACACAGTATTTCAAATATTAAGTATTTAAGTGATATTATGAAACCATAATGTATAATCATTAACTATGCTAAATAAAATTAACTTTAATATGTAATAAATTATATGTGTCTAATATATAATAAATTCAGAAGGTTCACATCTGATTGATTCTTCAGCATTCTGTATGCAAATATATTTGTGTAATGACTACTAAACTGTAAACTGAGTTTATTTTGTGACAATGTCCAGGCGACTATAATTAGAAGGGCGGAAGTATGAAATCACCATCACAAGCACCATCATGTACAGAATGGGAAGAACATGTGCAACAGTCACTTCAAGTATACAGATGCATTATAAAAGATGTTATTGCATTTGTTTTTAAGAAAACAATTCTCTATATGTATGAAAACTCAGAAAACATGAGCAAACAATGCTAAAAATATCTAAAATGGCTAAAATAAATTACAAGTGGTAGTACTCAGAATGTAAACTTTTTTCTTTGCATTAGCAATCTTTCAAGGTCTTGAAATAGATCTGGGTCACATTATCACAGTCTTATCTGTGGGTCTATACAGACGAACAAAATCAAATGACACTCTAAATGATCATTTTTCAAGAGAATCACTTTTATTCGGTGACAATTTCTCGGCATCCACTTGAGGCACTGTGGATCCAGCTGTTAGGAGACGTTAGAGACCGATTCCTTGAGGGGATTTAACTCTTTGGTGAGCTCTTCTGAGAGTGACAGTACCGTAGATATCATATTTTGTGTTAACTCTGACACCCTGTGAAAAGTAAATCCATTACTTATGTAGAATTACTTTTTTTCTGATTCTAACAAATGGAACCAAAAACCACTCTCACCAGCTCACTTGATGTGCTGGCAACTGAGGATCCAGCTTGGACCCATCCTCTTTCGAAAGAGACATCTTTAACTGTTTGAAATTGGCCTCAATATCCTTTCTTATGATGGATAATGGAAAGCTGTCTTTAAAAGAATTTAGCACTTGCTGTAACAGAAACAAAAAAATTTAATGTTGTACAGAATCAAACTTTTTTTATGCTTTTTATGGACAGATAATATTAAGTGAATGAAGATTAAGTCAAACAAACTCACATAAATTGCTGATAGCTGATGTGCAATGTACTTATGACTGCCCAGATGCTTCACATCTTCATTTACCTGCTGACTAAGCACCAGCAGCTGGTTCAGCCTCCCAATAAAAGGAAAATAAGCTGGAAAAGATGAAACATTTCCAATTTTTTTTTTTTTTAATTGTAGAACACTTTAAAAGGTTAGTTCACCCAAAAATGAAAATTATGTCATTAATTACTCACCCTCATGTCGTTCCACACCCGTAAGACCTTCATTCATCTTCGGAACACAAATTAAGATATTTTTGATAAAATCCGATGGCTCAGTGAGGCCTGTATCGCCAGCAATAACACTCCCTTTTTCAATGCCCAGAAAGCTACTAAAAACATATTTAAAACAGTTCATGTGACTACAGTGGTTCAACTTTAATATTATAAAGCGACGAGAATACTTTTTGTGCACCAAAAATAACAAAATAGCGACTTTATTCCACAAAATCTAGTGATGGGCGATTTCAAAACACTGCTTCATGAAGCTTCGAAGCTTTATGAATCTTTTGTTTCAAATCAGTGGTTCAGAGCGTCAAAATCACATGATTTCAGTAAACGAAGCTTTGTTACGTCATAAGTGTTCTGAAACTTCAATAGTTCACGTGACTTTGGCAGTTTGATACGAGTCCGAACCACTGATTCGAAACAAATGATTCGTAAAGCTTCGAAGCTTCATGAAGCAGTGTTTTGAAATTGCCCATCACTAGATACTGTGGAATAAAGTTGATATTTTGTTATTTTTGGCGCACAAAAAATATTCTCGTCACTTTATAATATTAAAGTTGAACCACTGTAGTCACATGAACGGTTTTAAATATGTTTTTAGTAGCTTTCTGGGCACTGAAAAAGGGAGTGTTATTGCTGGCGATGCAGGCCTTACTGAGCCATCGGATTTTATCAAAAATATCTTAATTTGTGTTCCGAAGATGAACGAAGGTCTTATGGGTGTGGAACGACATGAGGGTGAGTAATTAATGACATCATTTTCATTTTTGGTTGAACTAACCCTTTAAGCTGCGTTTCTTGTATAAAAGGTGAAATACAAATAAAGTTTATTATAATTTATTATTACCCAGGTAGGGTATCAACCATTGGGTGGTGAATGTTACAGTACCGCATTCCAAAATAATTACCATTCTAGCCAATTATTCTACTTCTGTGGTCTCACCATCTGAAGGCGATTTTTCCAGCATGTCAATAGGGCTGCCGTGTATCATATAAACTTCCACTCGAGGGAATACAGCAGATAGTCCTATAACATCCAAATATTCCTGAAGAAATGGAAACAAATGGGAACACATTATCCAAAAATTATAACTGAGTTCAGAGGAATGGTTAATAGGTGATTAGTCACCTCAAGCTGAAGCACCGAATATTCCGACGAATGTTCAAGGCACTGGTTCATCTGATATATTATCTCAGCCCCTATTGACACAACCAGATTCAGAGGTTGTACATATATTTGATAGTAATTACACTAATTTTGATTTACGTATTGTCATCATCATTATAGTCTTAAGCTTACCTTGTCTCTTAAAACTTTCAGACTCCTCAGGACTAGTGTCCAGTTTAATCTGCTCCTGAAACTGCTCATGTAGATTAGATGTTTTAATGTTGAGACTAACACACACGTAGATTCAGTGTTAAAAGATCTCAGCATCAGTTTAAGCTCTCACCTGATGGACCTGAGCTCTGATCAATAGATCCAGCTGGCTGCAGAGACACAGCATCTCCAGTGCCACTTGATCACTGCTCAGGTGAATGGGCATCAAGGGCTTCCTCACGCACAACTCAACTGTAAACATTCAACAACCGAGAAATAAAACATGAATGTGTCAGTATCCAGTCAGATGATCATTTCATAAAAATTAAGCAACTATTAATTATTGAAGAGATCGCCATTACCTTTGAAATGTGAACGGTAAGAACAAGGTTTGCAAAGCGGATCTGTCAGACTCACAGCTGCCATTGTCGGTCCGTAATTATCCCACCAGTGACACGGATTTATATGATTAATACGGAATTTATTTGTTTATTTATCCATTAATGGCGTTTGTCACTCTCCATGCAAAGGGGCATTTCAGCGGTCCTCCTCTCCATGGTGTTCATTCAAGCAGCGGCATAAGATATTAATAAAAGGCGTGGTCAAAACGACGAGAACCCACCAAAACGTACCGGCGTTCTGTGAATCTACATTGAACTACCTGCCGTAAAAATAGAGTGAAGTCACTAGAATGGCCATTTAAATGTACAAGTGTCGGAATGGGTGGGACTGGGGCTAACCTTTTTTTTTTTTACTTCAACGTTGTGTATTTTCAATTCATATGCTTTTAATGCTTCTCGTTTTTATATACAGCTAGAGAAGCTACGTTTATAGAATTGTCACGAGGAATCGGTTACTTTTCTTTGCGCTGTTCAGGATAGACCAATTACAGTCGTTTGTGGTTTGGTTGATTTTTTTTTTTTTTTAACCACTTCGTATTTTACCCCTCAGGATCAATAGTATCCAGGAATAACTCGTCATGTTTTAGTATTCATTAAAGTCACTTTAGATCTAAGCTACTAAATAAATGTAATGAAACATCATCCACTCGTTAAATGACGAAGATAAACCCCTCTGGCAAAGGGATTAACCTTATTTTGGTAGGATTATCATTGTCAAAAGATAATCAAAAATGTAAAATCTATAAATTAATTTTTTTAATATAATTTCATACACAAATTTTATAATTCTGAAAAAAGCACAACGATAAGGCATAATTATGATGTATAACAATTGTAGACATTTCTGCAGTGACATAAGGATAACATCATTTTGTCCTGTAATTATAGTTAATTTAACTTCAACAAACAAATAAGGAATTATTAATGAAAGGGTGGAGTTATTTCCAATGTTTATTAAATAGTAATAAACAGAGACAAGAAAAACCTTAGAGCTCTTCCATGATTCCAATGAATAACAATAAAACACGGCTTATTTAGGTTTGTCACTCAGATTTCAAGTGGCAAATAAGAAATCAAAACAATGCAATCAAAACAAACATTTAAATAGTGTGCTGATAAAGAAAACATCAATACTTACACAGTACTGATATCTTGTATTACAAAAAAGACAAGAATTTTTCTGCAAAGTCTCAAATAAAAAAAATACAGCTGTAGTAACATTTTTTCTATCACAATCATTTCCATAAGAAGTGCATCTGAAAAAAATAAATGCGTTAGCAGAACTTTGCCAAGCTATTTTAAAAAAAGAAGTCCTGCTTTTGTTACAATTTTTAATTTACATGCTTCATAATACAATAAAAAAACGTTCCATCATATTTCTGCTCCCTTTTTTGACATATGATACAACAGCAGAAGAGTCCATTGGCTGCAGCAGAAAACCTGAATCTCCCCCGAGTTAGGGCTGAATTTATTAACTGACAAGTCTGGAGAAGTTTCCCAAGAGACACCAAGTTATGGCCGTCCACCAGGGTTCAGCGTGAGATTAGCCATAAGCTCATGAACCGCTGCAAATATTGTGCACTCCCCTGTTAAAAAAAAGGTTAAGAGTTAATATTAAAATGTGAATCGAGAAAAATAAAATGTATCTGAGAGTTAAACATTAATATTAAATAAAACAAATAAAAGATGCTTATCTGAACATTTAAATCGCACTGATCTATATAAGAATGATGTGCGAACCTGATCGTGGTGGATGATGCTCATTGAACCTTCTGAGGATGGAGCTGACCATCAGGGCCGCGGCTCCTGAGGAGCTGTGCTGGCGGGGGATATCGGCCTGTTGGGTCAGTCCAGTAGCCATGTCGTACACAATGGGCACTATGATGCTGATGGGCTCCTGGGGTACCTGTAACCTTTGGGTCAGCTGGAGCTGTAGAAGAGAATCTCTTCAAGTTAATACATGTCGGGAATCCACAGTAAATTCAAAACACAGACCAAACAGACATGCTGGGAAATAAATCAGAATTCAAAACAACAGCAGAAGTGCAGGACTTGATTTTATACATTGGGAATTGGTTATATACTGAAAGTGGGTATAACAAATCAGAAAAGAGTGACTAAATCACTTACAAAGAACAGCATCTTGGTCTTCAGCACCACAGCAATGGTTCCTGGTGGGGCAATGGGAGGAGCGCTGGGTGGGATGGTCAGACAAAACTGGACATTCCAATTCAGCTGGGCCGCTTGGTCTGGGAACTAGAGGAAAACGATGGACCGATTAGATTACAAATTTACATTACCATTCAAAAGTTTGGGGATGGTAAGATTTTTTTTTAATGTTTTTGAAAGAAGTCTATATTTAAAATAACTGACTTCTATTTTAATATATTTAATATTTAGGCCTGGTTTCACAGACAGGGCTTAGTCTAAGCCAGGATTAGGCCTTAGTTCAATTAGGGCATTTAAGTAGCTTTTATAAACGTTCACTAGAAAAAAAAAAAAAGAAAAAAAAAATTACTGGTGTGCATCTTGTGACAAAACAATAGCACTGACATATGTTAAGATATGTCAGTGCAAGTTAGTTTCAGTTAAAACAGCTCAAACATGCATTTTAGTCTGGGACTAGCTTATGCCACGTCTATGAAACTAAAGTGTTATTTATTCCTGTGGTGGTAAAGCTGAATGTTCTGTATCTGCATCTCCAGTCTTCAGGAATCTGTATATTTGTGCAGTGTGCACATGTTCAAAAGATTAAATCAGATTTGAAGCTTGTGACATATAAACGCGCACATCAACCCGATCACTTTATTTAGCGTTCATGTAAACACTACGTTCAGATTCATCAATCAGAATCATTTCATTCTGATTGAAACAAAAAGTGTCCGTGTAAATGTGGCTAGTGTTACATGTTCCTTCAGAAATCATTCTAATGCTGAGTTGGTGCTCAAGAAACATTTCTTATTGTCGATGTTATATTTTTATATATTTTGTGTTATATATTTTTTCAGGATTCAAAATTCAAAAGAACAGCATTTATTTGTATTTAACTCCACTGTAAAAGTCTTTACTGTCACTTTTGATCAATTTAACATGTCTTTGCTGAATAAAACTATTTAAAAACTATTTAAAAAATTGTTGAATGGTAGTGTATGCTTGCACAAAAAAAAAAAAAAAAAAAAAAAAATTGTGCTTACCAACTCCAATTTCATGATGCGAACACAGTCTCTAAGTATGTTGGTAGGAGCTCCCAACAGCTTTGTGAAGGCATTTAGTGTGTTGTATTTAAAGGGTGGTCCTGCAACCTAAGTGAAAGTGAAACAGAATGACTTGCACTTGCATGACTGGAGAATACCTGGCTTGATTTCACTTGGCTCAGTTCACTTGGCTGAGTGAACTGATTTTCTTTAAAGGTTAAAAAAAATCTGCACACCTATTTGCACCAAACAGAATAGCAAAAATAAGCGTTTCCAAACAAATTTTAAGCAGGTTGTCCCAAACCCATGACAATGGTTGAGCCACTAGCGTTAAATCAAGCTCATCAGGGTGCTCAACCAAACAGACTGCAATTCTGTCTGCTGCTACTTTCCAAAACATACTGAACAAGAGGAAATTTGAGCTTCACTGAACATCACATTAAATAGTTGATGCAAGAAGTTAATTTCCTACCCTGGTCTCAAAGAACTTTTCCAGGACTTGCAGCTCCTCCTGCGACCAGGGTCCAGTGTTTTCTGGTGTGACTTTTAGCTGCAGAGTCTGGTAGGATTTGGGGTTGAGAGCCACTCTACATTTAAGCACATCCGTTTTAAACATGATGACACCCGGTTCATTGGAGTTCACAATAGTGAGCTGCGAAGAGAAAGTAGTCAAGTGTGATTCAAATATACTATGCAAGCAGAATCATAACATTCTGGTGTGTCAAATAATGTGGTAACTAAAGCTGGGTATTGACAAATTTCACGATTGACAAATTGCGATGTGATTTGATTCCATATCAATTACTTTGTATACATAGCAGATATAGTCCATGGCAACTTTTCTCAAAGAAAAAAAAAAATCTCTCAACTAATGCTGTAAACTATACAGGGAGTCAGCTGGTACTACTACATTACTATAATATTGAAGGTTAATATTAACTGTTTTGTATACAAACAAATAAATTACCCACAAGGAAGTTTTTACAATAATAAAGTAATAATACTAACTTGAAAATTACAAAAGGGGAGACTGGGGATTTAAGTAACACTATTTGTTTGAGCATCAGGTTGTTTGTGCTAGGTCTCACAAACTTTGATACACAAATAAACTCACTTGGACTGGTACTACACAATCACAGATTATGAGTTAATGTCAAATACAAAGAGTTAAGGCAGTTTTTTGGTAAGCAACAATGTAGATTTTGTGACAGGCACATGCCACTTCTCCTGTGGGCTCAAAAAGGAGATTGTAGTGTATGATATTGTAGGTGCACTACAACATTCCGTTCACTCATCAACTGAAAACAGGGTAGACTAAAAGATCCATTCTTGGGATTTTAAAATCAATACTGGTTCATAAAACTCGAGAAATCGATATTTTCTTTTCTAGCCCTCGTTATAACAGTTTCTGACTCACGTTGGGTTCTAACTGGATGATTCTTTGTAGGTGTCGCCTCATGATGACAGAGCCCAGGAAGCGCTCCAGAGGTGAGCACAGGTAGCTGCCCGCTAGCCCTGGCACCGGGCACGGCATGGGTGAAGGCAGAAGCAGCACATGTAGTTTGCTGTGGGTGAGGATGGTGGGGATAGAAGCGGCCCAGGACCGTTGTGGCAGTTTACGAGGAGGAGGCATTGCCTGTGAACCTATACACACACAGACACACACAGTGATTGAACTAATTCAGCTACAGCATATTGTTTAAAGGAATACTCAAATGTAAATGAAGTTAAATTCTTTTATTCACATCAAACCTGGTGAATAATAGTCATTTATTGGGCTAATCTCACATACACTGTCAGGAAAATGTCCAGGTAATTTTTCACCCCAAAATCAAAAGAAATAAAAATGATAAGAATTGTCAATTATTTTTAAAACCATCAAGATATTTTGCATTGTAGCATAATTTAAGACAATTAAGCAGAAAAATTCAAACTGCAATAACAAAAAAAAAAAAAAAAAAAAAAAAAAAAAAAGCATTCTCATTATAATTTCTTATCCATGTTAAAAACAGTTTGTGCTGCTTAATATTTCTGTGGAAACCGTGATACATTTTTCAGGATTCTTTGATGAATAGAAAGTTCAAAAGAATAGCATTTATTTGAAATAGAAATCTTTTGTAGTAACATTATAAAATGTCAAGTTAATGCATCCTTGCTGAATAAAACTTTCTGACCCCAAACTTTTGAACAGTAGTGTACATATATTTTAATAATATTACATAAAATGCTGACATTTTTGGAAAAGACGGATCTGTTTTTAGACTCTATGGACTTACTGGTACCAGCTCGAGGGGAGTGGGATGGGTCTGGAATGGGTGAATGCAAAGAAGGGTTGCCTGGTGACATGCCAGTGATTCGTGCACCGGGGGAGGGTCCAGAAACCTGCGGGGAACCTGGCCAGGGGGCAACTCTTGGGCTGGCGGACACTATTGTGTATGGTGAACTGGGGTCAAGAGTTCCTGTATATAAAAAAAAAAAAAAAAAAAAAAAAAAAAAAAAAAGAATAATTAAAAACATTTGGATCATAATTCAATATCTTGAGGTGGGCAGCAATTTCCATCGACAATGTACACAGTGATTTTTTTAGTTCAGAGCAGTAACAGTGCTCAACACAACCCCCTTATTAAATAGGTGGAAACTCTGAAACATTTCTGTGAAGTCAGAGCTGCTTCAAAGTAGCACCATACAATGATTCGAACAAGGCAAAAACTGATGCCGCTGATTCAATTTCTTTCACACAGTTTCAACTGCAGACAAGTTATAACATTCTGATCAAAATGTATTGCATAGTGGCATATTGTGACTAATGTGAGGTAGCGGATAATACCCAGCCCTAATTTACAAAAATACAGTCATTCAAAAGGTTGAGGTCAGTAAGATTTATTTAGCAAGGGTGCATTAAATTGATCAATTTACGTTTACGTTACAAAAGATTTTTATTTCAAATAAATGCTGTTCTTTTAAACTTTCTATACATCAGATAATCCTGAAAAGATGTATAGTGGTTTCCACAAAAATATTAAGTAGCACAACTGTTTTCAACATTGATAAAGTTGAGCATCAAATCAGCATATTTCAAATGATTTCTGAAAATTCAGCTTTGCCATCATAAGAATATATTAGATATTAAAATATATTTTTTAAAAAGCGTTATTTTTAATTGTAATAATATTTAAAAAATAGTACCGTTTTTACTGTGTTTTTGACCAAATAAATGCAGCTTTAGTGAACATAAGAACTCCTTAAAAAAAAAAATTACAGACCCCAAATTTTGAATGGAAGTGTACAAATATTACAAAACATTTTTTTAAATTTCCAAATAAAATAAAATAAAAAGAAGTTGCCTGATCAATCAGGCTGAATGGCAGTACCAAGTTTTACTTTGTATTTTTTTTTTGTCTTGCATATAATCATCATACATATGATTTGGTCTTCCCAGTCCCACCAGTCAAAAACAATAGAAAGAAGCAGGAAATAATACAAGAAGTATCAAGCAAGTGCCCATTTAAGCCAACAACATCCTCATTGTGGAAGGTCGAGTGGTAGCGACAAATCAAATGTCTTTCACCAGCCCATCAAAGATTGAAAGCCCTGGACCGCAGAGGTAAGAAGGAAAGCTAATCAACAAAGCCCTGGATCCAGGCCTCCCATACACTTACCATGTGGGCTGGCAAAGTTGGAGGTCTGCCCCATAGAAATTCCCAGAGAGGAGGGAGAAGGGGTGGGCCCAAAGGGAGAAGGAGCCCGCAGAGCTCCACTAGGGGAATTGGCTGCGTGGATGTTCCCTGCACACAATTAACCAATCAGTGGCCTCATCAACATCTGACAAGAGTTTCCTTTCTCGCACGTTCACTTTCACACGCGCTTTCACAAAGCGTGACAGGAGCTGCAGCCCCGAACGGAGATGGGTGGTCATGTGTATGACTGTGGGCATGCTTCTCTGCGAGGATGCACAGTGATGGTGTCATCAAACACAGACTGAACAATAAAAGCATGCATGTCCACAGACAGGAAGAGCTGGTGGGACACGTTTGCAACGAGTGGGACACCAATGAGGAAATGTTTCCTTTCCTTTTGATTCCCCAACTCCATGATGACATGACCAGCACGGCATGGACAGCAAAATGACAGCACTTGACACGAAAGACATATATCTATATATACACATACCTGGAGACTGCGTTGTTATCATGGACGGTGAGGGAGGCACATGGTACGGGTTGGGGGGCGATGTGAGGGGTGGATACACCCCTCTACCCGGAGGCTGCGCCTGGGTATGGGGCATGAAGGTGTCATCCATGCTTATTGGGGACGGAGGGTTGTCATCCTCATTGACAGAGCGTCTACGGGCGTCCTGGTTACTATCCACAAACATGTTCAAGAACGTCTGTGCAAAATAATGGAAAAGTGACAATTACACCCATGCACACCTCTACTGCAGTGGTTAAAGGGATAATGCAGAATTTTATGGGTGGACTATCCCTTTAATAGGATGATTTGCTCCACCCACCTTCAGTCCAGGGGCGGGGTAGAAACCTTCAACTATCTTGGTGTTGTCAAACAGACTGTAGGCCCCGTCACGGATAGCCACCACACCTCTGCTACGGCAGTAGATGTCGATGCAGTACATGTTGCGGAAGGCCAGGCGGATGTGAGTGGGTGACTGGGGCAGGATGGAGAAGCACTGGTACGCCGTATTGGTCCTTTGGGTGAGGCCCAGCATAGGCACAGTGGGTAGCTTGTTGATGGCATTTAGAGGAGCTAGTGTGTCTGAGAGGACCTGAGAACAGACAAATATGTGAAAATACTACCAGCAGCTACTAATAAATAGCACTTCAAAGCGGTCAGTTAATTTTGTTTTGAAAAAATACCGACAGGCCATTGACCACTTGAATTTTAGTAAGTGAATAAAATGAGTAATGTTTTATAGTCCCAAGGCTCTAAATACCTGTAGAAGTTGTACAACATTGGGTGTCTTGTTGAACATCTCTTGAAGTTGGTGGAGAATTATGTTGTGACAGTTGCTACAGCCTGAATTGGGCCCCACAGTTCCCAGGGCCAGATGGAAACGCTGGGTTACTGAATTCCACTGTATTGTCACCTAAAAGAAACAGGATGGATCTTTAAATTAAACAAGTATGATTTGAACTAAATCACTAAATAAAGGGTTTAAGGTTCAACATGCATTTTAACAAGATGAAAAGGTTTTTACCGAGCTGCCTTTGGTACTGCCATAACATAGAACCAGTTTTCGATAATTATACAGTCGTATCTCTGAGAAAAGGCTCAAATAGGAGGGCATTTCTGGAAAATGTAGATAATTAATTTTTAATTACAAGCATTACGAGAACTTCTTCAAACCATTTATAAGTCACATATTTTCTCATACCTACTTTACTGTACAAAAGTTTGGGGATAGTAAGTTTTTTTAATGTTTATGAAATAAGTCTCTTATGCTCACCAAGGCTTTATTTGATAAAAACACAGAAACAAAAAAGTAATACTGTGGAATATTTTTTAAATTTAAAATAACTTTTCTACTTAAATATATTTTAAAATGTCATTTATTCCTGTCATGAAAAAGCTGAATTTTCAGCATCATTACTCCAGTCTTCAGTGTCACATGATCCTTGAGAAATCATTCTAATATACTGATTTGCTCAAGAAAAAGTTGAAAACAGTTTTTTCTCCAAAAAAAAAAAACAAAAAAAATCTTACTGACCCCAAACTTTTGAAAAGTAGTGCAGGTCAATATTTAATCAAGCCAAAATTACCAATTTGTCAGCTAAATTATAAAACAACAGTAAATAATCAATCACTTTAATAATTAAATATTTTAAATGTACTATGACATAAAAGGAATACAAGTTAAAGCTGGTTATGACAAAAACTCCTAGTTACTTAGTTAGAACAGTTAGATACATACCAGGTAAAGAGCGCGAGAACTCCAACACACATTCGTAAAGCTGACTAACACTGTTCCAATCGTTCAAGAACATCTCCACTACTTTCCTGCCACCTACTGGCTCCGATAGGGGATTCTCATACGTCAGGTATACATGCCGCGTGGAAGCTGAATTAAAATAAACAGATAATATTTGGGGGGACAAAAAAAACTATCAGTCAAACATCACTGTATTGTTTTGAAAGCCATTACAAACAAGGAACTGTCTTTACCTTGCTCTTTGTTGGATGTGCTGTTTAGTGGGCAGCTGGAGAAAATCAATTCTGCCACCCAGGTGCGATTATTGCGGCCCTGTAGTCTGAACGTGCAGTCCAGCAGGGAACGCTCAAGAGATTTTCTCGTTTCCTCACTCACTCCCTTACAAGGTGGAACTCTGAAAGAGGAGGAAAGCAATTAGTACACTACCGTTCAAAAGTTTGGGGTCAGTTACATTTTTCATTGTTTTTGAAAGAAGTCTCTTATGCTCATCAAGGCTGTTTATTTAAATCACAATTACATTAATATTTTAAAAATTATTTTATATTATAAAATTATTATATTATTTTTTCAATTTAAAAATAACTTGTCTATATGAATATATTTTAAAATATAATATATTCTTGTGATGGAAATCTGAATTTTCAGCATCATTAATCCATTGTCACATGATCTCAAAAATTATTCTAATAGGCTGATTTGCTGCTCAAGAAACATTTATTATTATTATCATCATCAATGTTGAAAACAGTTGTGCTGCTTAATTTTTTTTTCACCCTTGCTGATTAAAAAAAAAAAAAGTATTAAATTCTTAAAAAAAAAAAAAAAAATTTAACCAACCCTAAACTTTTGAATGATAGTGTACTTGTGACAATGACATGTGCCAGTCTGGTTTACCAACTTCAGAGACACTGAACTGACAGCCAAACACAAATCTTACTTCAGAATACGTATGGCATGACTACAACCGTCTCCTTCAACCTGAACTCCCTGATGAGGAATCTCCATATTCGACAACTGCGAGAATAAAAGAGTGTTCAGTAAACACAACAGGTGACATGTTTACAAGAAATATCTTTAGATAATACAAAAGTGCCATCACCATCTAATGGCTATACAGTACCTCACAGCGTAATCCGATGAGGGGCATGTTGGTGTCACACATAGCCACCAGGTGGGCAAGCTCTTTATTGAAGGCACACATCTCTCCTGACCTCTTGGGTTTCTTCGGTTCAATGGCACTTTGCTCTCCAGACAACTATGGAGTGACCAAAAGAAGAATATTTATTACATAAAATAAGAAAACTGAGCAACACAAAGGACATTAACTTTTTTTCCTGTATTGGGACGTACATCATAACATGAATTTAGAATATAGGTAGAGTGAATTTCCATTTTCCACCCACCTCACCTCTTTAAATACAACACAAAGTGGTTTAAGATGTTAAAGAAAAAGATAAGACATATTTTAGGTTCTACTGAGTACGAAATAAAGTTAAGTATTCAGTTCGGTATATTCAGTTGAGTATCTCACCTTCCTCTTGGATCCAGGACGAACCACTCGACCAGATGAAATGTCCTGCACAAGCTCCTCAAGGTTGGGCTTAAACTGCTGCAGCAGCTGAGCAGCAGGCAGCCCATCCTCGCTCTCCATCTGACTCACAGACAGGAAGTAGTACTTATACTGAAGCTCTGTCGGATTGTTGGACACATCAAACATCTCCACCACCTTAGTAAAGAAGAGAGTCAATTAAATGTTTAAAATTTACATAAATTTGCAAAAAACTTTATCTGTGAGATAAGTAAATTAAATATTGAAGTATTTACAATATAGTATTGTGGGAGGCGGGTGAGTTTGATGAAGAGGCGATGTTTTGACAGGTTGCCCACAGGATGCGTGGTTAAGTTAGATAGATGGAGAGTGTCTGCACACAGTGTGGGAAGATGTTTCACAGACTGTCGACATCTTTGCTCACCCAACCAGAATCTGTTCAAAACATTATAGATTAACATCAGCCACTGTCATAATATGAAACGCACTAAGAACAGATAGTTTGAATGATTACTTTAGCTGCTGTAACCAAGTGACGATGCGCTTCATGTCATCGTTGATACTCTTTTCAATGTCGTCCAACATGGACTGATCTGGAAAGAAACCAGCAAAAAAGGTTAAGGAGTTCAAAGGATCAGATGTGGGTTGAATCCAATAGATGGGTGACTAACCAACTCCGTAGAGCATTGGCTGAAACATTCCGGAATGCAAATCGACAAATATGTGCAGGCACTCAGATCGCCCGCAGGGCTCCAGTATTGGTATGACTAGTGTGGGCAGTGCAGTCTCTATGAAGGCTGAAAAATAAAAACACAAATTGCACATGTGTATTATGTAAGGAATAATTGACTCCGGGCCATTGAATTCTTAGAATAATTGACTCCGGGCCGTTGAATTCTTGGAAAATAATGCACACCGAGGTGTAACGGCTTTGCGTCATGGCCACATTACCACCTCGGGTGTGCATTATTTTCTAAGAATTCAACGGCCCGGAGTCAATTATTCTGTTAATACTACGGTTACAACACCTCAAGACACTTGTCAGGTTTTTGTCCTTAAAACACTCTTGTGCATGGGACTAATTTCTTACGTATCTCATCCCAAGCCTCCGTTGTTTATTCCAAAACGTCATTTCAGAACTAGTAACGGAGACCTGAGCCTTGATAGCAGAATAATACAGTTGATACAGTTATTAACGCAGGAGAGAGAGAGAGAGAGAGAGAGAGAGAGAGAGAGAGAGAGAGAGAGAGAGCGCTTGTGAATTAGCCTACGTGAGTCTGTGCATCTGTCACGGCAGCAGTGTTTTTACTAATAGTGAAATTAAGTTTATCTACCTCAAGAACCGCAGTTATTACCTCGCTGGTGAGAAATGTCATGTTTCTTTTAAGTTGCTAAACTATTTTACTGATTAATTTGTCAGAGCAGCGCTGACAAAACGTTTCTGTGCAAGTGTGTGTCCGTACTATACAATAAGTGATGTATGTACGTTAGAAAGAGAGAGAGAGTGCACTTTCAGGACACAATAAAACGTATTTTGTGGCAAAAACCATTACCATAATTTGTCGTTTTCATCCTACTGTTTACTATATTAATAATTAATTAATTAACTACTTCAGCCGTACGTTTCCCTGAAAATAACTGCACACCTTAGAAAGTTGGTCAACCAATCAGATTCGAGCATTCAACAGCCCCGTAGTATAAGCATATATAACAAATAACAGATTTAACCTTAATCTGTTTTATAACAATTAACCTTACTTTCCATCTCAGGGACTGTTTTCTAGTCAAAAGATGGCAGATAAAAAAAAAAAAAATACTTTTAATTAGCATTATAATTAGGGATGCACTAATATTAAAATTCTGGCGGATACTGACAAGATGATAATGTTTTCATGCTATGGCCAATAACCATTAAGTGACTTATATAAATTAAAATAAATAAATAAATAAATAAATAAAATCCATTTGAAATGTTAGACATGACAATAATATGATTATTTACAACATGATTTTATTATAAATATTAACAGAAGAAAATAGATATTAATTTTGATATTTGTCTCCCTATAGGGTTGTCAAAAGTACTGAGCTGGTATTGAAATTTTAAAAATGTGACAATACCAGCATTTGGTACTGAAGTCAGTATTTTTGACAACCCTACTTCCCTACACAATATAGCACAGCCTCTCGTAAATCAAGTAGGGTGAAAATCTGTGTAAAATACTCACAGTTATCACTAGGGTTGCTACTTTTCAGGATGGCTTTGAGTTCTTGCAGTTTCTGATGCGAGCGGGCATGCACACTATCGATCAAAAGCTTTTCCACTGAGAGATGATCGATCTGAAAGAACAGCCCACAAACAGACCTAATAAGCTTTCATCCTCATTACTGTTATTATATGACATTACACACTAACTTTCAAAAGTTTGGTAAGATTTTTTTATGTTTTTGAAAGAAGTCTCTTATGCTCACCAAGGCTGCATTTATTTTATTAAAAATACAGTAAAAACAGTAATATTGTGAATTTTTTTTTTCTATTTTAATAGAATTTAAAATGTAATTTATTCCTGTGATTGTAAAGCTGAATTTTCAGCAGCCATTTCACCAGTCTTCAGTGTCACACGATCCTAGATATACGATTCGAATATGCCGATTTGATGCATTTCTGATGCATTTGAAACATTTCTTATTATAGTCAATGAAGATTTTTTTCAGGATGCCTTGATGAATAGAAAATGTTTAAAAGTACAGCATTTATTTGAAATCTTTTTAGATCTTTTGTAACAAATGTCTGTACTGTCATTTGTAATGCATTTTTAATGCATCCTTGCTGAATATAAATATTCATTTATTTTAAAATAAATGTGGAATGACCCCAAACTATATTATCATCAAGGAGAAGCTTATACAATGATCATTATGAAATTATCAATATTATTATCAAAAAAACTTAAGATACTCACCTTCATGGCTCTTTCCATTAATCTGGAATCACAGGCAGGCAGTGGAGGCTCATGGGAGATCTGTAATGGCTTGGAACCATCCATCTCATCAATTTTAATGGTGACTTTGTGCACAGGTGCCGTTCCGGTCTTTCTACCCAGGACCTGTTGACTGCAAGGCAAAAATCATGACATGCAAAACCAAAAAAGAAAAATTACACAAACTCTGTAGGGAATTGGTAAATTTTGAAACTTACTTCCAGACAGACAATGTGAGGCACTTGGCTGGGACATAGCGCTCCACCTGCACTAGATCACCCCATCGCTCTCTGATCAACATCAGAGTCTGGGAATGCAACACCTCCAGCTGTAGTGATAGGCAAAACGAGTCTGACACAATTCATCAAGGAAACAGTTTTAACACTTTTTGTCACTACATTTTTGGAAAACAAAACTTCCAATTTATAGTTTTGATGACTTTACTTTTATTCTAAAAGTATTCCCAAACTGACTATTAGTGCACTGCAAAATATCTGAGCTGGTAAAACAAAAGCTATACGTTCGATCCCAAGCAGGGGCGATTAATTAAACTGTAACTTCACTGATTTTAAACAATGTTTACTCATTCTCTGTTACCTGGACAGAGAAATTCCCATTAATTTATCACCAAAAGACTTTTGTCAGCTCCAGGGCTTTCATGAAAATTACCAATTATACTTCAGCATTTTTGTATCCCGGCCACGAACAGTCAGATCGACAGAGGGTTATTAAGAAAACAGTTATCATAATACTCTTTAAACAGCATTATGGTAAAAATGAAACACTATGGCAACAGCTTTCTTCAGTGCCGAATCTGCCTATGTAATTACAAACATTCAGAAAACGTTTAGGCGTTTAAGCGTTTAGGAGTGTTAAGAAAAGATACATGACAGGAGGCTAACATCCCTTGGTATATCAACCAATCATCAAAGAGACGTAAATTACGTGATATTAGTTTGAACTGCTACTGCTGATGTATTAACTATGTATGGAGAGTAGAGATATTGAATATTTAATCGCAAACAAATTTACCAAGCTACCATTCGAACAGCAGCTACAAATTAAAAATGAAGGAAGACCCCATGCCTAAGCTGGATATAGGCTACAGCAATCAGCTTTACTGAACGGCCAAACATGCACTTTTAATACTGACATTTAAAAGGACAGAAGGAAGGATTTTTGCTTCAAGAGATATTCTAGGTGAGTGAAATTACATTTATATTGTTGTATGCGTGTCGTTTTCTTTAAGTTTTCTGTCTAAAGGTGACCAAGAAAGCCATTTTAAAGTAGTTAGGCAAAAAAAAAAAAAAAAAAAAAAAATTACATATACATATATATAAAAAATAAAATCTTTGGGAGGGGATCCGACCACTAAAATTTAGCATGCCTCCTCTATTTTAAAACCCACTAGCCATCACTGGCTTTCTTACCTGTATGTGCATTTTGCTTTAGGAGGTTTGACAGAACAGCAGAACAAAATGGCAGTTTTTTTTTCCCATCAATTTGGCCCTAAAACCCATTTGAAATGTTGACCACAAACACAGAGGTTTTTCAGATTTTTCTTTGCGGAGTTCTCTCCATATTTACAATTCTTTGCACCGATTTCCTTCCCTTTTTTACCTTTTTACTGCATAAGCAGCCAAGTTTCATTGAAAGGCCATTTTGCCAGCAGAGAAGTACCCCTGGCCTTCAAGCAACCAAACAAATGTTCTACTAAAATACAGAAATCTTAAGTTTTGAGCTGAAAGGATACGGAGGCAGCTGTACATGTCCTGAAGAGGTTTGTCATCTCCAAACAGGCGGGACTGTACCAATTCATGGATATAATTCACCTGCATGCTGTGAACCAATGCCCGTCCATCTAAATAAATAATATATAGATACGCTATTAATAAATTAAAAAATAAATGTATTAATAAATAAGTATTTATGAATAGAAATACACACTCCCATTCAAAAGTTTAGTTCATGTTTTTTTTTTTTAAGAAATAATACATTTAGCAAAAATGCAGTAAATTGGCCAAAAGTGACAGTAGACTTTTAGTTTGTTACAAAACATTTCTATTTTAAATAAATGGATCAAAGCATCCAGAAAACAAAAATATTAAGCAGAAAAACTGCTGATAAGAAACTTGAGCACCAAATCAGCATATCAGAATGATTTCTGAAGGATCATGTGACACTGAAGACTGGAGTAATGACGCTGAAAGTGCAGCTTTTCCATCAGAAATAATATTAATATGAAAAAAGTTGGGAAAACAAAGGTACATTCAGATATCTTAGTTCTGATGTCTCATTATTATTACACTTTGAGAACATCTTACCTCCAGTTTCCTTGTCTTCAACTAGAATCTCTAGTTTAAGAAGTCTCCAAGGGATATCAGGATCATCCCCCATCACTGTCAGTGTGGCTTCGAATTCTCCCTCAACACGAAACTTCACTCGCCCGTTGGCTTGACATGCAAAGAGTTCATAGAAACAAGTAAGATCATGTATTGTAAGAACAAAACACACTGAAAATATAGCAAAAAATGTTTGAAATATATATCATACATATATTACAGAGCAGAATAAGTCTTTCCTTGTAGATGTGTAGAGCTTTAAACTTACCCACAGTTAAGTTGGCCAGCTGTGGGGGCAAGTCGGTGGTGACTAGTCGGTGTCGCAGGATTTGATTCAGCTGATTTAGTGTGGTCTGCTTCTCTGCTTTGGTTATAGGGTCAGGAGGAATAATTTTGTCCTGAAAACAAATCACCCCATTGATGTTTATTTCCCGTTTTTTTTTTTTTTACATCCACTTAGAGCTGCTGAACACCATGTTTGACTACTCACTCGGATGCATGTGGGCAGACGTGGATAAGACCCTGTGGTTAGTACATCAATGGCAAAAGGGATGGCAAAACTAGGCAAACGTGCATGTACCAAGGCATCCCTGGCCAGTGATGCCAGCCGGTCAGCCGTGTCAACAAATAAATATGCTTGTTGATCCAGAAATGAGGAGATCATCTGCAAACAGAGCTAAGAATGAGTACTACATCAACAAGAACCAAAATAACTCAAATTAGAGGTGGGAAAAATAAATCACGTACCGCGCATTTCTCCACCTTCCCGGCATTACTTGCCCATTTCACAAGAGCAAGCAGACGTACAAAGAGCTGCCGTGTCCGACTGGCAAACTGAACAATTTCAATTTTCCTGTAAGAGACAGGTTAAATCAGTTACGTTTATATGCAAGCGTAATGCACGCCAGAGGTTTTCAATCAAAGACATATCATATAGATATAGTTTTTAAAACAATTTATACTCTGAAAAAAATAGCATTTTAAACATATCTAAAATATTATTTGGAAAATATTTATTTTCTATAAAGTTACATTATGTTTCTTTTTTCTACTCCTAGTACTGTACTGTTTATTTCTTTTTACACTGTTTTTTTCTTCCCCTGCCTGGTTCCAATATTACAATAATGTTTTTTGGGAAATCTAAATGGAAACAGTAGGGCATTTTCTTACCTTTCCATGTCTGTTTTTCGTGGAAGTCTGTGAAAATCATAAAGATATGGTTAAATAATATCAAATGACAGCACAAGTCATTTTACATCTTACATGTAGAAAACTTGGAAGTAACATAAAAATCTTTTTCCACAGAACAAGAAAATTTGTGCAAATCTCAATATCTTCTCTGATTAAAGCAATGTGATATACAATATACTTAGGAATATCAATAATATCAACAGAATATTACAAAATAAAAGTTCACACCTGGGTCACTCACCATATCGCAAATTCATCTAGACTGAATCTAGGCTAGTCTATGTGGCATCTAGGCTAGTATATTTGACTGGTCACCATGACCTTATATGACATTAGAAGTCATACATGGGTCAGTAATAGGTTGCAGCAACACTTCCATATTATTTACCAACTTACAATCAAGACTGTTGTAAGGTAAACATATGAGCCAATGCTCAACTAAACGTAACTTTATTTAACCATGCCTGACCAATGACCATTCATAACAACCAGCCTCTCTCTCATGAACTCACAGCTCAGCCAGCAGAGTGATCTCATGGTAGGTTCGCTGCAACAGAAACTCGATCAGGAGGCTCAGTCGAACTCCTTGAGTGGCCGGGGCTCCCGGAGGAGGCTGCGGGGCTGAAGTCGGACCCCCGGCGGGGACCAGCTGCCCGTCCGAACCGATCTGAACTGGAGCCATTTTATATACAACCGGAGCAATATACTATTGCGGATCGTAGCCTTTCCACTCGCGTTTACCGCAAACTAGGCCGAGAGAATATTATTACGCGTACGTCCTAATGTTTATATTCTGCTGAAGCGATTTCAACCCATGGAGAAAAGAAGAAATGAGCATGTAACATGTAAGATGTGGAGAGATGGAGCTCCGCCATCACCCACTGGCGCTGAAGCAGGAAACAAAACTCTTCTTTCCTAAATGGCGCTGGATAAATTATTTAAAATAAAAGTCTGAAAACCAAAAACGTGATTTTAAAAGTATAACATTTGTTTGTATTTCTCTTTATGTCTTTCACAGTACATAAAAATGGAAGACTAACTTAATTTTTTAAAATACATTTTGTCTATATGAGGAGGCAAATAACATTTTAAGCAACATTAGCTGCTTAAAATAGAAGAGCCTGGGAGACCTTTATTTTGCCAAATCAAACTGACAAAAAGAATATCCGTTTTCGAATATATTTGTATTTTTTTATTTTAATACAGCAAGCATGACAAAATAAAAGTAATTAATTTTTTTATTTTTTATTTTTTACAAACAAATCAAACAACTTTTCATTTTGTATAGGACTTCTGAAAACTTCATGCCTTTCCTAAATGTTATAAAGAGACAAAATTATGGATAAAATACTTTGCTAAAATAATAATATTACAAACACAAACCACATTTATTCAAATGTTTTAAATGTTTTGTGTGGGTTATTTGCATGCAGTTTTATTTGCACGCAATTATCCAATCAATATTGCTTACTGACGTAGCCTACAAAGTAAGTGCAGTTCATTATTAAATAAATAATATTTGGTATGCGTCAAAGTATTATATTATATTATATTATATTATATTATATTATATTATATTATATTATATAGTTAAAAACTAATATAATAATATCTCTAACAGTTGGTCTTGGTCTAATATTTGTATAGCTTTTCAACCATGCGGGTCCTTCAGCAGTCGGTCGATCAAGTGCAGCGATTATTTAGAACCTAAGTTCCAGTATTAATCACTAAAAATAAATATAATATAAAACACTAAAATATAGGCTATATAGCCTAAATATGCTACATAAATCATTAAAATTATATAAAATGGTCTAGCCCTCGAGTTAAATTATAGACTTACTTATTCAATTGCACACTACAAACTAAATAGGTAAAGCGCAATATAAAATGAATAACCTGTGCATATGACAGGTTTCTATAGGGGAGGAGTTTATGTAGCCTTAACACCTCGTCTCAGTTAGTGTCTGCTGCAAGAGACGCGATAAACTCTACATGGAGAATCACCTTAATGATCAAAGCAGGGAATGTTCTGCCAGTTCAGACAACAACGACTGCCAGAGGTATGAACGTAACTTTATATTCCTATGATGAAGTGATCGCTTTATTATTGATATTGTGACGGTCGCCACGAGATGTGGTCCAAAACACCTGTGCGTCAGGTGATGTTTGCGACGATGTCATTTATATAAACAGAAGTAGGCTAAACATTTCAGAAAATATAATTAAAAAAAAAAAAAAAATACTGAACTCATAACTTCATAATTTTATGGTTTTATGGCTTTTATTTGTATTAAAGTTTCTGTTGTTATTCTTTCACATGTAAACCTTTAAATGTGTCTGTAGGGTTGACCAATATGGATTTGAGAGATCAGAGGATTCCAGCTATGAATCCAATGAGGAGCTAATGTCTGAGTATTTAGCTGTTGTCACTAGAAGGTCAAAGAAATGGTCTAAACTTTTGCAGGACACTGTGAAAGTGGAGAAGAATCTGAAAGGTGGGCATTTATATTTTATATTTTATAAGAAAAATGTTTAACTTTTGTGAAGCTGTTGTTTGGGTTTGCAGTGAAGCGATATGTGAGGAAGGGGGTTCCGTGTGAACATCGCACTCAGATCTGGATGGCTGCTAGTGGAGCCCAGGACCAGTTGGAGAGGAATCCTGGGTACTATCATTCTCTATTAAAGGCTGAGCATGACCCTAACATAGAAGAGACCATACGTGCCGGCAAGTTACTTCTCATGAAACTATATTTTATTTTAAATTTTAATTCAATTCTGAATAGAGATTGAACAGGTCATATTGGAAACAAAATACTTCTGAGATTCAATATTTTCCCCAGATATGCACAGAACCTTCCCTGACAACATTCAGTTCCGTGACTCCTCTCAACCATGTTTACAAAAAGCCCTATTTAATGTACTTCTTGGTTATGGACACCACAATAAGGATGTTGGTTACTGTCAGGTAGGCCTACTACTGTCATTTACACATGCCCTTTTACACATATGGCCACTGAAGTGTCACTTGAATTTAGGATGTATTGAACTTCCCAGTGTAGATGAGTATCTATTGTTGTGTAAGGATATTAGTGAACAGTCAATTATAACAAGTGAGGAAGTAAGACACTGTTGTAATTTTGCATTGTTTACCCTGTCAATATTATGATGGAACCTGTTGTACCCGTCTGCTTTCAAATCAGTAGGCTACTGAAATGGATTTGCCTTTTTAGGGAATGAACTTTATTGCTGGATACCTCCTCATCATCACCAAAGATGAAGAGAAGTCGTTCTGGTTAATGGATGCTTTACTTGGGAAGATCTTACCAGGTCTGTCACTTTTACCCACTATTGTATACACTATAACCAAGACTTCTTCAAAACATCATACATAGGTTAGTCATTACATTAATCAAAATGTTCCACCTTTGAAACAACTTTCTTTTTCGGGTGACATCACCTAGACCTTTTGAGTGGGGACAATAATGTTATATATAAAATAACCAATAGCCAAAAAGCTATTTAGCCATTGTTTTAGGCTATTGTTGTATGTCATTTAACCTAAAATCTTGCCATTAATTAAGGGAATAGATCACCCACTAATGAAAATTCCAAACCTGTATGACTTTCTTTCTCCTGGAAAGAAAAAACATATTTTAAGAAATAGCTCCACCAAAACGGTTTGGTTACCAACATTCTTCAAAATATCTTGTGTTCCATAGAAGAAAGATTTTCAGTTTTGGGTGAATTATCCCTTAAACACTGTAGATTAACTTTGGTTAAAATTAACGTCAATGTAATGAATGCTCTGCAAAGTTGTTAATAGTTTTGAAGTGTTCAAATCACCCTACCACATACATATGGGACACCTGAATTTCCTGTTTAACTCGTACTTACTCAGAAATTATCAATTAATCATAGTTCCGTTCTGTATCATGTTCTATATATACACTATATTGCCAAAAGTATTGGGACACCCCTCCAAATCATTGAATTCAGGTGTTCCAATCATTTCCATGGCCACAGGTGTATAAAAGCACCTAGGCATGCAGACTGCTTCTACAAACATTTGTGAAAGAATGGGTCACTCTCAGGAGCTCAGCGAATTCAAGCGTGGTACCGTGATAGGTTGCCACCTGTGCAATAAGTCCATTCGTGAAATTTTCTCACTACTAAATATTCCACGGTCAACTGTTAGTGGTATTATAACAAAGTGGAAGCAATTGGGAACAACAGCTACTCAGCCACGAAGTGGTAGGCCACGTAAAATCACAGAGCGGGGTCAGCACATGCTGAGGCGCAAAGTGCGCAGAAGTCACCAACTTTCTGCAGAGTCAATAGCTACAGACCTCCAAACTTCGTGTGGCCTTCAGATTAGCTCAAGAACAGTGTGTAGAGAGCTTCATGGAATGGGTTTCCACGGCCGAGCAGCTGCATCCAAGCCTTACATCACCAAGTGCAATGCAAAGCGTCGGATGCAGTGGTGTAAAGCACGCCGCCACTGGACTCTAGAGCAGTGGAGACGTGTTCTCTGGAGTGACGAATCACGCTTCTCTGTCTGGCAATCCGATGGACGAGTCTGGGTTGGGCGTTTGCCAGGAGAACGGTACTTGCCTGACTGCATTGTGCCAAGTGTAAAGTTTGGTGGAGGGGGGATTATGGTGTGGGGTTGTTTTTCAGGGGTTGGGCTTGGCCCCTTAGTTCCAGTGAAAGGAACTCTTAGTGCTTCAGCATACCAAGACATTTTGGACAATTTCATGCTCCCAACTTTGTGGGAACAGTTTGGGGATGGCCCCTTCCTGTTCCAACATGACTGCGCACCAGTGCACAAAGCAAGGTCCATAAAGACATAGATGAGCGAGTTTGGTGTGGAGGAACTTGACTGGCCTGCACAGAGTCCTGACCTCAACCCGATAGAACACCTTTGGGATGAATTAGAGCGGAGACTGCGAGCCAGGCCTTCTCGCCAACATCACTGCCTGACCTCACAAATGCGCTTCTAGAAGAATGGTCAAAAATTCCCATAAACACACTCCTAAACCTTGTGGAAAGCCTTCCCAGAAGAGTTGAGGCTGTTATAGCTGCAAAGGGTGGGCCAACTCCATATTAAACCCTACGGATTAAGAATAGGATGTCGCTAAAGTTCATGTGCACGTAAAGGCAGGCGTCCCAAAACTTTTGGCAATATAGTGTATATTTATACTACGGGGCTGTTGAATGCTCAAATCTGATTGCTTGACCAACGTTCTAAGGTGGGGAAACGCACGGCTAAAGTAGTTCTAGGCAGGTCTTGACCGCATTACAGTTCCATATAACTTCGCCAAACGATTTCAGTTATTTCAATAGGTCCTTACAGCCTACAACCACAAAAGAAACAAAACCCACACCAACACCGACCAAGCAAATAAATATAATAAACAATAGGATGAAAACGACAAATTATTATCATTTTTTTTTTTTTTTTGCCACAAAATACGTCTTATTGTGTCCTGAAAGTGCATACTCCCTCCCGCTCTCTCTCTCTTTGGAGTGGCCGTTCCACTCCGCTTCATGTCTTGGCCACATTACCACCTAGGGTGTGCATTATTTTCTAAGAATTCAACGGCCTGTTGTCTATTATTCCTTATATAAATATATATATATATTTTTTAATTTAGACTATTACACACCAACTATGCTGGGGCTTAAAATGGATCAAGAGGTGCTTGGGGAGCTTGTCAGGATGAAGGTTCCTGCTGTCTGGCAGGCCATGAATCGGCACAACGTAATGTGGACCCTGGTGGTCTCACGCTGGTTCATCTGCCTATACATTGACATCCTTCCTGTAGAGGTGAGGATGAAAGTCAAAGGTTGTTCTTTGTTAAAAGAGATCCATGGTAAACTGTGCAGTCATTGAACAAACTTCAGTCCTTATGAAATGATTAGCCAGTTTTTTGTAGTTTTTGATGCCAATATTGAACGTAATGATCGGTGGCTGGGTGCTTCTTTCAGACAGTGCTGAGAATATGGGACTGCCTTTTCTACGAGGGATCCAAGATCCTGTTCCGTGTGGCTTTGACGCTGATTGGTCACCATCAGAACCTCATCTCACAGGCACAGAGTCTCCCAGAAATCTGTGAACGCTTTAAACAGATCACTCAAGGGGAGTACGTAGAAGACTGCCATACATTCATGCAGGTACATTCTGTGGATGCTATTTATTCACAAACTAAGCTAATACTTACAGAACTCTTTATAATGATAGTTTTGTTCTAAAGTCTGTTTATTTGTCCTCTAACTTAAGAAAATCTTTATGGAGCCAGGAGGTCTCTCCACAGCAACAATCACTAAACTCAGGAAGATGTGTAGAAATCGCATTACTTCTGCCTAAAACCCTCCGTCACACTAAATGCGGAACATGGACAAAGTTCCGACTGCATGTGAGATCTATTATTTACTGTGGGAAAAAAATTGTCAAAAAATAATTATATGAATGTTTAAGAAAAAAGCATCAAGGGACACAGTACCGTTCAAAAGTTAAGGGTCGGTATAATGTTATAATGTTTTTAAAAGAAGTGCCTAATGCTCACCAAGGCTGCATTTATTTAAATAATAAATATGATAAAATACTAATATTGTGCAATATTACACTTTAAAATATTTTAATGTTTATATATAATGTATTTCTGTGATGGCAAAGTTGAATTTTCAGCAGCCAATACTCTTCAGTGTCACATGATCCTTCATAATTCATATATTTTTTACTGACAAAATTTCTACTGACTGTCAAACTTTTGAATTTAAAGTCATTTTCTGGAGGCATGTTATTCTAAACCTGTATATTTTACTTTCTTCTGTGGAAGATATTTTGATGGGGAGTAAATGATGACAATTTTCATTTTTGGGCGAACTATCCCTTTAACTAGAATGCATTTTAACTGTTTTTTTCCGATTGCTTTGTTGTTTTACTGGTTTTCTGTTCAGATATACTGTTGATGAAATGCAATGTTTAACTAATAGATATTAAAGAAGCAAACTCATTCTTGTCTTTTATTTTTCATTTTATTTAGAAACAGAATCGCATTCCCTTAAAACAACATGAACTTCATAGCAATCAAGGCAACACTTCAATATCCACAACAACTACATTTATGCAGTCATTCCATATGAAGGCCAATCAGAAAGGAGAGAGATTCAGCCACCATATTATAAAGCATGTTCCTCTCAGTGCACTCCTTGAGTTTGTAACAGTTAACCATTTACCTAGGTCTATAATAGTCTAAACCTACTTCAAGTTATTCAGAACTTCCTGCTGTGTTAGTGTCAAAGTACCCTTTGTCCATCCAGTAGTGCAAAACCATAAAATTTCCTCACTCTAGTAGAATTTCCCGTTTAACGCTTCTGAATGAGTGCAAATACAATGCTAAATGGATGCAAGCAGGCTATATAGTTTTGATACGTAGTATGAGGGGGAAACTGAGCTATTTAGTGTTATTGAAGGCTATTCTACTCTAGAAAGTGGATATTCCATTTAACATCAGTTTACAGAGTCACTATGCAGATTTGGAGAGATGTGGGCTAGATGTTGAATTTTTCTTCATTAAAACGTAAATTAACATCTGACTCAAAACTGTTCTGCAAGGCTTTGCTGAAAACAATATACGTTTTTTTTCTCCAATTTGGTGAATTGTAAAAGCTGACCTGTATTTTACAGTGTTTAAGTCCAAATGTGAACTTTCATCTGAAAATCACAAAAGGTAGTCAGGATCAAGATCAGAAAGTAGTGTTAAATATGTAGTCCCTTTTAGACTGAGCATGTAACAGTAACAACATTATCAGCTTCCCTAAATCCTATTTATATAAATAAACGCATGACATTAAATTTAGGAATATGAGGTACCATATTCAGATTGTGTTTTCCAAGACCCAGATTAAGCCTAAATGACAACAAACATCAGAAATTCCTCTAGGTAAGCATAATCTGGTTTCTGGAAACAATACCTCAGCATGACCTAGACACCTTAGATTTTGCCCCGTACCCTTACGTATGCATTAATTATACTATGTGTTTAACATAATCCAACAGAAAGTCCAGATCCACCTGAGCAGTGGCAGTGTGACACCAGCAGAGGGCAGGGCAGGTTAGGTTAAAAACTAGGCTGCTGCAGTTGTAGTAGTGTTGTTGAGTCCAGATTAGAACAGAAATCGGTGGTGTCGACACATCCTGGCTTAAAGATTACATGAGGAGGGTTTAGATGGTCTGGTAGCCTGCATGACTTCTGTTCCTGCCAATAAGGTAGGCCAGGATCACTATGAGCACTAGAACAGCCAAGGCAGCACCCACAATGATGGGAATCAACATGTCGTCCTCATCCAACTCACACTCCTCAGCTAGAACAGCAACAGCGAGAGGAGGGAGTAGAAAGGGTTGAAAAAGAAGAAAAAAAGAGAAACATTTAAGGAAAACAACCTATTTAATCAATCACATCAGTATTTCGGGATCTAAATTAATGATCATAATGTATGTACCTACACAAGGACAGAATTTTTTATATAATGTTGATTATCACAGAAAATAACTTTGAAAAAAAAAAAACATGCATGCATACACATTTATTTATTTATTTTAAAGTGCCCCATTATGCTTTTTTGAAGATTACTTTTCATGCAGTGTGTAACAGCTGTTTTTGAATCTAAAAGGTCTTAAAAGTTTTTAAAAATCAAAGTGAACAAATAGTCTCCTAAAAGAAAGAATCGATTCTGCCAAACTGCTGAAACAAGTCGTCAGCTAATCCAGTCTCACTTCCATAACATATCGACATAGGTTTGTAACAAATTTGCATAATGCCAGTATATGTTCTTCATTGGCTGCCCACGAACGTTTACTTTGACCCGCCCTCAAACACTGTAGTTGTAGCTGAGAAGCAACAAATTGCAACATGTTTTGTTGAAAACATTTTCTATGCTGCGAATCCACTTTGCATGCACTTCCAAAGGATGAGGAGTCACACTGATAATGATACGGTAGCTGAAAGTCAGATAATGAGCATTTTGTTTCTGACTTGCGCTGTAAGCAGTAGACCCATCACAAGGGACTGGGCCATCTGACCAATCAGAGCAGAGGAAGCTCTCAGGAAAGGAGGGATTTAGATAGACTGAATCCATTATTGAGCCATTTCAGACATTGAGAAAAGAGGCAATGTGCAAAGTAATTATGAGAAAATGAAAGTGTTTTTTGACCTTGGATACATGTAAACATATTATAAGAGACCTCCAAAACAAAATTAGGAACATTTAAAATACCATAATAGGGGCACTTTAAAGTTTCAGTAATTTTGTTGTGTGTTTTTGTCATTTTATAGTTTCTATTATTATTATTTTCAGTTTTAGTCATTTTAATACATCAAGTTGAACTAAATGAAAAAAACAATGTTGCCTTGGCAACTAGCTGAAATTAAACAAGTTTATTATGTTTTATTTTAAGTAACAAAAATGGCTTTAGTTTTAGTTAACTATAAAAATCCTGGATGGGACTAATGTTCTTAGAAGATAAACGATTCAGTTTACTTGTGTGGACATTGTGCAAAAGTTACTAGCTTTATCAGCTGCACGATGTTATGACAACTAAGATTTTCATGTTGCCGATTCTGTTGAATCCGGAACATTCCTTGAAGAATGAAAGGACAAAATTGGGAAATGGTAAGAAAGAGAAAGAAAAAAATACCTGCTCCAAAATCTCCATTGACGCCGAAAGGTTGCACTTGAAGCTGGAAAGTGTTCAGAGAGAAATCCTGTGTAACGCTCAAGGTCTTCTCCTTCTGACACATGTAAGAATGGCCCAGTGTTCCCACCATGTAGTTCAGAGTGGTATTACTGACAACAAGGCGCTCTAGGCAACAAAAAAAAAAACAGCTTTCAGCTTTGTCAGCTTTCCAGAGAATTTACCTTAAAATCTACAACTTCTATTATACATGGAACATTTAAAACGGACTTACTAGCCATATCGGGCAATGCAGCTGACAGCTCCAAACCACTAAGATGATATTTGTTTGATGTGGAATTCTGAAAAGAAATTAAGTATATTCCATATGTGATGATGACATCAATATGGTCTGGTTAATTTGAGGGGACATTAGAGGAAATAATTAGAGATGCACCGGTCAACCGGCCATAAATTGGAACCGGTTCCAATTTATGGATGATTTTTTATTTTATTTTGGCCATTCTTATTTCGGACTTGCACACAAACTGCATTGCAATCGTTTCCCAAAATGTCATTTGTGTGGAAATATTACAAAGTCTGTAAACAAGACGTTAACACAGGCCAGACATGGAACACGCTGAAAACAGACCAAAAGAGGAGAGCAGATGCGCCGCTGTACAAGGCTCACTGTTCGCGATGCTCGAAATATTTGAAGAAAAATATAAATACTGAATTTAGGGTGGGGGTTTATATAAATGTATATCTGAAGGGAACTGACTGTCTTCAGAAAAGTTTTGATGGCATTTTCTTTTCCTCTTACCTCTGTACAATGCCTATTAAAGTAGTGTTTAGAAGCGCAAATATGATAGAGTAGGCTAATATATTCATGAATAGGCAGTATACTGCTCGTTTAACAAAACGGTATAAAGAATGTTTACATAAATTAAGAGAATAAAATGTGGCTTAAATGTTGTAACAAGCATTCTGTTTTCAATTCATTTATACCCCCAAAAGTGGCAACGTATCCTGGGGGATACAAACATTAAAATAAAAATAAAACCATAAAATTGTATTATTTGTGTCTGAATAAGATAGAGAACAGCAATACATTAATTTTCTGATGTTTCAATATGGTCTTGCCGGTATCAGAATCGGCAAATTTGCTTGTAAAAAAATCGGAATCTGAATCAGCAATGAAAAATCATGATCGGTGCATCCCTAGAAATACTAGAAGGAGATTTGTAACTTACTAAAGAGAAGCTAAAAGTCAGAGTAATGTTGTCCTCAGTCAGCTTGAGAGTTGCAAAGTCTGGCGTGCAGGATCCAGAGACTTTAATCAGGTTTGGATGCAGGTTCAAGACCTCCTGGACAGTCTGAAAAGCATGTTTACATTCAGATTATATTAAGGACCAAACCTTCTTTACTCTAAATTACTTACAAATCCCTTTATCCCAGCAAATCCCTTTATTTACATATCCAAGGACTTTTAATAATAACAATATATAATGGAAATAAAGATGTCAGAAATAAAGCATACATGTGTCCTTTTGTCCATTTCAGGTTCCTGTAATAAGCTGGAAAATTAAAGGAATGGTTCAACCAAAAATTTTGGGATTATCTACTCACATGCATGTCTTTAAAATATGCTTGTTACCCACGAACAGAAAAGTAGATAATTAGCAGAATCTTTCAAACTACTTTTGTGCCATGTAGTACCTTGCCATGAGAGCTTGAAGTAAAGCTTATGTTGAGTTGCAGGCCCATCCGTGCCAAGAGACACAAAGTGTCAGTGCTGTTGGTGACATTGTAGTTGCCCCGCTCAGGGGGGCCGGGGGTTGCAGGAGAGGCCGGAGGAGAGCTGGTTTCAGGGGCGACCACGGTGGGCGATACATCAGTGGTCAAAGTCTGATGTATAGTTAGAGCTGTAATGAAAACATTATTATTTTATAAGGTTCTAGATGAGTTGTAGCACTGGTTAGAGTTAAAGAGGCACTCAGTAAGTTTTGGTTATACTTAGTTTATTAATTCCAATAATATAAGAGGTTTTAGAATTTATACTGATATATTGATTACTAACTGCTGCTGCTTCACACCAAACCTGTTTATCTTTTTTATTAACATTATTACTACAAACGTATTATTATATTTATTATTAAAAGCAACTCATCCAATTAAATGACAGATTGTTATTTTGATATTAACATGGTGGCGCCCACATCTTACGTATAGAAAATTTCAATATTTCTTATTTCGTAACCTATAAAAGTTTTTTTTTTTTTTTTTTTTTTTTTAAAGCGGCAAAAAGTATCTGTGCCCACCTTTTAAAGTGTATAAGCAGGTAACAACGTAGTCAGATACATGATGGTAGTGATTTTCAGTAACGAAATGAATAGTTTTACATACAAGTCATATCTGTTAAGAAGTAAAAGTATTTTTATTTTTTTAAAAAGTAAATATATAATTAATTCTCAGCTTTTCTTACACAGCAGGCCTATACTTAGGCCAATGGATTGCAGGAATAAACACCATTATTTAAAAGGAAACAAAGATTTTAAATTAAAAAGGAAAAACATCACAGCGTCCTCCATAAATAGATGGGCTTGTTTATTCTTAATAATTAATCAATTAATTCATCAAAATAAAACCAGACCGAATAGTCCTGCTGCCCAAAATACACTATATTTAACTCAAACTTACCTAACAGCAGGCTAAAAATTGCCCCGGTGGGCATGTTTTGTTTGCGGATGATGGGGATCATGTTTCTCGCCAAAGTAAATCAAAACACACTCGATACAAAAACAGATGATACCAGACTGTGCAATCTGCGTCTTCAAACGGGCTCTTCAGATAACTGTCGTTATGGCGCAGATGTATACAGTCGGTTTGAGCTGCCGCTGTGCCTACATCTACATCTGATAAGCGCAGTAGGTCAGATTTGTTTAGTTTCTCATAACCGCAGTAGGAAACGCCACCGTCATGTCATGTGAGCGACTGCTAGAATCACGCAACAGCAGCAATGCGCATGCGCATGTTTTTCTTGTTTTTAATTTAATGTAATTTATGTCTTATTTTTTTAACAAAAAGAAGACAAATGTTGCTTTGATATCAATACTAATAAACTTTTATTATACATATTTGCTGTCCTACCTCTGACGCACGACAGTTCATGATTTGTCACATCATTGATAGCCTACTATATTTCTGTGTTTGTGATAGTTTGTTGTTGTTGTTGTTGATGTTGTTGTTCCTGGATAGCTTGTGAGTAATAAAATAATCTACTTAAAGTATTTCATTGTGTGACTGAATAAATACAATGGGCAACAGAAAACGACTGCTTTTTGCATTTTATTTTGACATGGTTATTGCTTATTATTGAAATATGGTGAAAACATATAGATGCTACATAGATTTAACAGCACACATAAGATACGTAAATGAATGATGTAAAGAGCAACGGAATGAGGATCCATGTGACTGAAGTGTCACATTACAGAGACAATTTACAAGGAGGCTAAAGATTTTAGGACCGTTCCAGAATGCCATCACAGAACTGTGATACCTGATCTTTTGCCCTTTTACTGTGTTACTTGCAATGGTATACTGAAAGAGCCTGTTATGATGATCTGATGAAATTAATCGAACACTGGCAGCAATTATAAGGCTGACTCCAGTAAATAGTTCTCAAGGTAGGTTTATTTTGGAAAGTCAATTTATGTATAGACACATAATAGAGACTTTAAAGCTATCGAACATTTCTAACATTATTACCCAGGATAATATATGGGTCATTGATGAATAATGTTTTTAAAAGTGTAAAAAAACAACAAAAAAAAACATAATGGAGATATAGCTAACTAATTTTGAAGTTTTATTACATGTTAAGATAGAGATTATGTGGTTTTTATAATCAGTTAACACTGCTTTTGTCATTTTTTACAAGATGGACAAAATTTGCCACCAAAAAAGTCATTTGGTTTAACCAAAATTTCGGTTTTACCGAATGACACTTGTGATTATACCGAATGATGATATTTTCAAACAATGCTAACAGGCTGACAGCTAGCTAGCAAAAGGACAATTAAACATTTTATATTTAGTACAAGTTTTTAAAATATTACAACATTTTCCAGGTTTTATAGTGGTTGTACCGAATGACCTGATGTTTCGGGACTTGCGTATGAGCAAGTGAAAACATTAATTTTTTAAATAGTTGAGAGAGAGTTACTTTGCTTCATGACCATGTGGTCCTTTGCAGGTGTCTGAATGATGTCACATCCTGTCACGTAGTATTGACCACATGACTTGATCCAAAATGATCCTTTTATATTGGTTACTCCGGATGACATCAATGAAATTCATTTTTCCGGACATTTTTCTCATAACAAAGCAAGGACTTCTACACATAATGTTAATACCATTTTGCACTATGTTGATGTATGATGTTATAAAATCATGCCAGAGTAAAAAATATATACATTTATTACATTTGAAGATATTTTAATCACAAATTAATTGGCTGTATTGGCCTTCGGATGGTTAAACCGAATGACCTTTTGACACTTCAAAATCTTTAAAACACCTTGGCAAAATATAATTAAAACCTTTTAGATTTAATAAAAGATATCTAGTTGTACAACCTTACATACAAAAAAAATGACCTGTCACGTCTTTGACCCAACATATAGACCCTACAGGTAACTGAATCATGTGGTATGATGTCACTCTATATGAAGTACGTTGTCACAGTGGAACCTGACTTTAACAGTAAAAAATAACAAGGTGATGTACAATACATTTAAAATGCACATGACAGCTTGCTTGATCTGACATTTATGAAATGAGAAAGTATTTTAACATTTAGGTTCAAATCTGCCATCATTATATAGTTAACTATAGTTAACCCTTGCTAAAAAATATATTCTAATTTGAACTAGTTTTGGACTACTAGTGCTTGATAGCAACAGCAGGGGGCACAACATGCACAAACTAACTGTCAACTGTAACTTGCTATGTATTTTTAATTAAAAAAACCACAAAACTTTATTTTTATATGAATTACAGGTAAAAGTTTAATGATCTCTGTTCTGAAAATGTTGCCCGGTTATGTGTTCCCTTAGCTGTTTAAAAAAACATTTTGTGTATAATTTCCTGCAGGGAAAAGGTTTTATTCAAATTTGTTAACAGCCCAAAGCTGTTATAATGGAAACTAAAAAAAAAATCAGACAATGGCTGTGGAGTAACCTGCAATACTGGTGAAAGACATGTAACTGTTAGCGCGAGGGTCTAAATATATACAGGAAATGCTGGTGATACTTTTTTTTTAGATGAGAGGACAAGAGACTCTTTGGTGGAGGCAGTGGTTGTCATTCACTAGAACAGAGAACCCAGGGCTAGGGCTACTTCCTGTTAGGTAAAAGTTGACACGGTAGAAGCAATCAAAACAGAAAGGCTAAAAACTGCTGCACATCACCTACAGGCCAAGCAACAGGAAGGAACGGCATCCACAGAAATATAGTTTCAAGGAATGTTATGGAAATGAGCAGGACAACCACTCTATTGTTCTTGGTCACACATGTGTCCTCTGCAGGTAAAATCATTTATTTTGCTTTTTACATATTTGTTGCACAGGGTGTCATACATCTAGAACATCCAGCGCAGAGTTTTGATGGTTTACTATATAGGTCTCGGTGGTTGTGAAATATGTACTTGTCATTGTCTGGAGTAAATGCCTAGAAATTGAATATTAGACATTTTTTATAAAGTTTTTTTTTTTTTTTTTGTGCGTGTTTGTTTGTGTGGGTGTGTGTGTGTGTGTGTGCATTTTCTCCTGTAAAGAAAGATTGGGGTCAAACACCTCTTCATGTGGCCATTTTAGTTTCCATGTACAACCAGCAAGACTTGTAGCATGGCATATAACAATAGTTTTAAGAGACTTGTTTGCAACATAATGTCTAAAAAGATGAAGGCTTTTCAGTAGTGCTATGATGGTTTGTAACTGTCATCTTCATGTTTAAATGTTGTTTCCTGAGATTAAAAAAGGAAGATCCAACAAAAGCAATTCTAAAACCTACACTCTCCTTTTGCGAAACTTAGTCAAAATTGGTAAGATCAGTAAATGGCGGTCTTTCAAAAAGTCAACAACATTAACGATCGCTTAATGACACACCACGTTTAGGATACTTTTTATTTACCATATTGAATTTAAAAATATATTATAATAATTTAAATATTATTATATTATATGTGTAGTGGTTGTCGTAATTATAATTTTTAAAAGTTATACTAAAACAGATACAGCAACAAAACATGCATAAACCAATTATGTATTCAGTAATATATAATTAGGCAATTTGAATAATTATTTTTGGTTACACTTTATTTTAAGGTGTCTTTGTTACACTGTAATTATACATTTAAGTACTGAGTAATATTAAGTAACTACATATACTTACTATACGGTTAGGATTAGGGTTTAGTTTTGTTTAGGGTTGGTTGCATGTAACTGCGCATAATTTATAGTTATTACTACAGTAACTACATGTAACGACACTGCAAAATAAAGTGTTACCTTATTTTTAACTATGGAATGAAAGTTTTATAAAAGTAAAAAAAAAAAAAAATGTTTCGAAATCTGCAAGTTTGAGGCAACAGAGAGAAAATAGATATTGTAGACGGCATAACCTTTTCTTTTCTTTTTTTTTTTGCCCAAATTCAAATCCACATAGAAATTTCTGGCATTTAGAAAGAATTGCAAAATCATTGAAATCTGTTGTATATAATAATCCTCCATCAACAGTCAGTACATTTATAAAACTACTACTAATTTTCTTTTCTTAATTCATCAGTTTTGATAACTGTGTCATTGAATAGAAAACTTTATTTTAGCATTAATAGCTTCTTCAATGTAATTAAGATCTTAAAATTAAAGCACCTTCTTGTGTTTATCATCATTTTATATGAAGCAACTAAAAAATGATAAGGAATGCATTAGTGATAAATATATAAAGATTTTATTCTATACGTATGTCTAGACCTATATAATTTTTAATTAGATTATCACTAAGTTTCATGCAATGAACTTGCAGGGAAAAATGAGTTTGTGCCACTAAGTGAAATGTGTGTGGTCATTTTGCTAACCCTCATCCACCAGCCCCCATAAACACCTATTTGATCTGCAGTGATGCAACAAGGACTTCACTGTTTTGAGCTCATTCTTGCACTTAACTAGACCCATGCAGAGAAACCACCGAACTAGATTACACACACACATTTACACAGAGATCACAGAGAGACAGGTAGTAGAGCTTGGGCCTCTAACAGGAAGGCATGAGTGCAGGTTTTTTTTCATAAAGGACTGTTTTGTGCACCACTAAATGTTCTTAATTAATGTAGAAATAAATGACGGATGAGAGTGAGGAATGAGACTCTTTACTTTATTATTATTACTGGACCATATTTCAACAAGCAGTTTGAAATCATAGTACATGCACATAATACGACGTGCCAAATCATACTCTGTCGACAAAGCTGTGGCATTAAAGTATGGTGCATGTTACTTTCTTTTAACGCATTTATTATCTACCTATCCAAAACCTTATTTATATATTTCAAAAGTAGTGGCGTGGTGGGTTGACTAGACCAACGTTTATTTCTTAGGAGAGTCCTGCTTGCATTACACAATTATCTTTGTCTAATTATTTGAATGTTGTTTTTTATTTGTCCTAATGACAGGTAAGTTTCATTAGTGCAGGAATGTCTTGCCATCTTTAAGAACTGATTACAGTTAACATTCATTGATTAAAGTTAAACGTCAAGTTAGATATTGAAGTTTATCTGTAAAACCTTGCTAAATGGATCGATCGCAATGCAATATATTAATATTATATATTAAGTTTTTGGGTGTGGCCCTTTGTCTAAGAGGGACAACAATGAATTGCATGTGAATATTGCATGTGAAAACTTAATTTAATTAATTTAAACTTAATTTAAACATTAATTTAAATTCAAATGCACTGTATCTCCAGTTTTGTCTGTGTAGCTGAATTTTTGCTCTTTTCACCATTTGTGTTGTGTAGTTATGGCAAACCATGGTGCATATTGTTACATTTAAGTTATTTAAAACCATACTTGCTTTAATTATGTTTTATTAGAAGAGGTTGTTTTGTGCCCAATCTAGACATTTACAGGCTTCAGGAAACATCTAATAATCGCAAACATTGTCTATAGATTCATTTTGGCTTGTTTATAAGAGAGTCGATGGCATATTGAGCTGTAATATCTGATTAAATGTTTTATACATGTGCGCACTGTTAAGACACCATCTATAATACTTAGACAAAAATACATTACATCCATCTTTGATTAGTTCCTCTAATAATTTCAAGAAGTTTTAACTGGTCTCGGTGGTTTATTTGTAAAATTGTGAAGCTAGTTTGCATTTTTTTCGTCCAATGTGATAATCAATGAGTTTAAGTGTTATTGGGATGCCCTAACCCACATTTAAATATGATTTGCAAGGATTAATATGAGAGAAAGTCATTGTATATTAATAAATGACTCCAGAGACATGAAAGCCTTGGGATAGGAGAATTCTTAGTTGCCTCAAAATTAAATTAACCTCCTAATTTAATCTTAATAAATATATCAAATTTTCTCTCTGTATTTAATCATCTGGCAGTTTAGGTTCTAGAGGTGCTTCTCATAAATGTTTTTTTTATCTCATTTTTCCGTTCTTTTATTCTTTCTTATTTTTTACATTACAAAACCAACTGCGCTGGGAAAGGAAGAAAAGGAGACAGACATTACAAAACCTTGATAAATAAGAAGAGCCACCAAATTCTAAGCACCCTGTTTTAGTCGTGTACTTGCTTTATGAAAGTGTTACAATTGTTTGTTCTATTCGCAGACGCCTCTATGAGCGACCCGACAAATTGCTATATTTTAGATGTTTTTCTCCTGCTGTATTCTATCATTTTCACTGCTCTCTACTTCCGAGAGAAGGTAAGCTGAGTGCATGCACAAATGGTTCCAAGTGAAGAAATTTTCCTCATGGTTTTAAATACTAACCTGTGTTCTGCCTTATGGCTTAGTTTACAAAGGAAGAGCCTGTTCCTCCAGAGCCTGCGACCCCGGCCCGTAACCCCAATGAGCCTGTCTATACAGTGAGTTATCATTAATACATATCTCCCAGGTACAGGTTCATGTTCAAGGTTCAAATATACTTCAATATGTGTTGACATTGCACTGAATGCATCATTCCTACTATGAAGTGCTTTTTATTTGATAAAATATTAAACTCTCAATTTTTAAACATGAAAATTTCTTGAATCACAAAGTCAAAGAGTTTAAAAAAAAATTTTTGTTGCAATATTAGCTAGTGATGTGCAATGTTGCTATACTTCAAATAAGTATGTTTATTAAGTTACTTCCTTTTACAATCAAAAACGTTTTAAACATTAACTGTTACTTTCGTTATCTGTTGAGTTTCATCTCAAGCAATATATATTGTCTTTTTGACACCCCTGGTATAGCTAACAGTCAGCTATTTTAAAGACTAAAAACACTAACCTTTTTGTGATATATTTTTAAAATGTAAAGGCAAAATAAAGTGTTAATAATGCAGTGTTAATGTTTTGTCAAGTTATTTTGACCCTAACAGAAAACATTCGAGCAATCAGGAGAACGCGGTATCTGTTCGCTAGGGTCTTTTTACTAACAGGTGTAAATATGAGCCCTGACTAACTTTTAATCTAACGTTTGTGGTTAATGAAATGGTTCTGAAAAAAAAAAAAAAAAAAATTAAACAAATACTGAAATGTAAAAACAAATACAGTTCTGTGCAAAAGTCTTAGGCCACCATTAGATGTTGTTTTAGCAATGATATAATGACCATATATAATTATTTCTCAGTCTCTTTATTAGAATATAACCAGAAAATGCAGTAAATTTGAATGCAGTATTAAAAAACTGAGGGGACAAAAAAACAGCTTTTATAGGATAAAGTGGCAAGTATTTAGTGACCTCACTTACACTTGAGCAATAGCAGGAACTGGCTCTCTTAAACTTAAATGGAATGGAAAAGGACTGAAAGGCCAAGAAAACTTTCAAAATCTGATGAGAAGTTTCTCAGAGTTTCTTCTTTGAGAAACTGGAAGAAGTCCAGGAGGTCGCACTAAATACTGATTTTTGCTTAAATAAGCCATTTTGTTCAGATTTTTTTTTTTTTTTTTTTTTTTACATTTACTGTCTTTTCTGTTTGTTTCATAATAAAGAGACTGAAAAATAAATATGGTCATTAAAACAACAAAGCTGGTGTTGGCCTAAGACTTTTGCACAGTACCGTAGGCCTATATGTTCTACATTCAGGCCCACCTACCTTCCTTCAACCCTCAGGATATGCGCACCTTAAAGGGATAGTTCACACAAAAAAATCAAAATTCATTTACTCACCCTCAAGTTGTTCTAAACCTGTATTAACTGCTTTCTTCTGCTGAACACAAAAGAAGATATTCTGAGCAATCTCGGTAACTAAACAGTATTTTTTTTCTATACTATGGAAGTCAGTGGGGCCTATCAATGTTTGGTTACCGACATTCTTCAAAATATCTTCTTATGTGTTCAGCAGAAGAAAGAAATTCATACAGGTTTGGAACAAATTGAGTGTTTATAAATGATGACAGAATTTTCATTTTGGGGTGAACTATCCCTTTAAGGTTTTGCTTTTATTCGCGCTTTCATTACGCGCGCGCGCGCGCACACACACACACACACACACACACACATTAAAAATGAATTTCAAGAGATTGGTCAGAGGCAGAACTTCTAAAAGTATGGTTTAACCCTATATTAAATTATCTACTTAAATTACAACAGAATCATATTTATTTTTTAACGTGACAAAATTCAAAAAGCACCACCTAACTGGAATGCAAATGTATACTAAACAACGTGCGTGCTGTATTTCTTAGGACTTGGATCTGCCTCAGATGAGTTCCGATTATCAGCAACTGGATAGACCGGTGAGATTATCTTAAGTTTTAAATTAATTGAATTTTTTAAGTATATTTAAATTAGCCACATGGCAGGTACAACATAGCAGTGCGTTGACTGCAAATATGTGTTGCACACAGACGTTACTTCATGCCATGATCTCCAATCCTGTTTGTAATATAAGATACATTATATAAACGTGAAATTGCAGTTCTGAAAGAAAAAAAAAGTTGTTTTTAGATGCCTACCTACATCTACCCAATATCTACATATTTCAGATTCGAAGACGGGAGCCAGAGACACATTATCAGGTAAGAACCACTTATGCGTCAAAAAGGATGTGGATCAGATCTGAGAAACAGATAAAATTAACTAGATAATAGTTGCTTACCATGGTACATTTAATGCGACAACTTTAATCCCTGCTGCCCTCCTGTGGTTGTTTACAGTTGTGCACTTACAGTTTTGATCGTTCCTCAAATGTGGTTGGTGTGTATTTACTTTAGTTGGTGTATTTTCTAGGAACTGAGAGGAGCAAGAAATGATGAATACCAGGAAATAAAACCTAAAGGAAACAAAGTAAGTACATTAAGCCCACGAATATGAGAAAAGTGTATGGGTTGTGAGGTTGGAGTTGATTTTGATGCGAGTTTCACCCAATAATGAGCCATAATATCCTTATGCTTAGTTGGCAAATTAGCATAAACATTAATTTTCTATTTCTGCATTCTGCAGCCTCGCAAAGGCAAGAGCAAACCTGATGAGGTAATGTACCAATTCATTTTAAACACTTGGTTTGATATGTACTGCAATGGCATTCATATATTTTTAAACATAAATATACCTTATGGTATATATACACAAATCTTTTAGCTAGCTTCTCTTCCCTGTTTTACTCTCTCTGTTTACTTAAGTGTCTGTTATCAGTGTTCTAGGTAATCACAACATTGTACTGCTTGGCAGGTTTAAAACAGACTGCAGTTTTGTGAAAAGCCAAAATTCATTATATCAAGTTATTGGTTTATTCCTTTAAAGGCTCGAACAGGGAGAAAAAGGGATGCAGCCGAGGCTGTGGAGATGGAAACTTTTCCCACATCACACGATTAACACACAGCACAAACCCACGAGCAACTTTTATATCTTCCAACTTACACAGTTTATCTGTATCTTTGTTGGATGCATTTATGTGTCTTGTTTTATATATACACTGTTCAAAAGTTTGGGGTCAGTAAAATTTTTATTTTCTAGAGAAATGAATATAATTCAGCATGGATGCATTAAACTGATTAAAAAGTGACATTTATAATGTTATAAAAGATTTATATTTCAAAATGCTTTTTTAAGCATTCTATTCATCAAAGAATCCTGAAAAAATGCATCACGGTTTCTACAAAAATATTAAGCAGCGCAACCGTTTTCAATATTGATAAGAAATGTCTTGTGCAGCAAATTAGTATATTAGAATGATTTCTGAAGGATCATGTGACACTGAAGACTTAAGTAATGCCTTTAGCTTTTCCCAACCCTGGAATAAATAACATTTTAAAAGATATTAAAATAGAAAACGGTTATTTTAACATTGTGATGTTTCACAACATTATTGTTTTAATTGATTATTTAATCAAATAAGCTTTAAGATTTTTCAAAAACTTTTTAAATAATATTACAGACCCCAAACTTTTAAACGGTAGTGTGTGTGTGTCTGTGTGTGTGTGAGAGATATATGTATGTATGTATGTATGTATGTATGTGTAAATATAGTATATATGCAAATTTTGGTTGCAATAGAGTATTTTGTATGTTAATGCAAGGCAGGAACAGATCATTTCAGACAAATTTTAAAAGGCTATTTAAGAACTAGACCTCTGTCTGGAGAAGTTGGAGACAGTGCTGTTATTTTCTACATATTTTGTATCTGTAAAATAGTCAATTTGACTGTGATTACTGTAAAACATAAGGCTTGAAATGAAATAAAATTGATAAACTCACAATAATCCAAAATATGCCAAATATTAAAAGACCAGAGACATGTTAGATTATTAAAACACTTGGAAAATGGTTTAATGATGTTTACAACAAAAGAGAACTGTACAGTTACAGTAAAAGATTATCTTTATATATATATATAAAAAAAAAAAAAAAATACAGCAGACAAATGCATCAAATCTACCATGTATCCTGATTCACATACTTATATTCTACACAATCATTCAGTTCTAAGCTACAGCGATGTAGCCATTTAGCGTTCAGTCTTGGGTGTATGTTCGCTTGATAGCAGGCCACGAATGGCACTAGAGTTCAGGTCTGTAGTGATACTCAGAACCCAACCAATCATCACTATTACAACAGTGAGTTACAGCGTTCTGAAGGAGATATAGAAGTACAATCTACAGTATGAGACAGGGTGAAAAATGGAACACATTCCTTGAGCTTTAGCTGTAGGAAATATGGAAATGCCATTATAGAGAGGGATTTCTTTTGAAATCAATGACTAAAGTATTATTTACATAGTCTTTTTTTTTTTTTTTTTTTTTACCTAACCTTTTTTTCCTGTCTTTTGTTTTAAAAACAATGATAAGTTGGGCAGTGAAACTGATATCACATACATTGACACATCCAAAAACATACAAAAATACTATTTCTTTAACCTACAGTAAGACAGTTTTGCAGTTAAATTCCATGCTGTGACAGAAAAAGAGCAACAGATCCAACGAACAAGAAAATTAAAAACGACAAACTTTTTTTTCCCCATAAGCATCTCAGAAAAATACCAAAATATACATCTAAGCTTTGGAATTACTGAGGTTAGGACTACTGTCAGAGCTGGGTTCTGTTTCTTAATACACAAGCTGAAGGGTTTGGGAAGGAAGAGGAAAAAGAACAGAGTAATCTTTGGTATCTGCATTTGTAAAACATTTCATATTTGGATATTTTTGCTTTGGGATAGAGCTTATAGTTGCTTTCGACCCTCCACTTGCAATAAAACTATCAAAATCCATCTGAAAAGGGCTGTGTCAAACAGACGCCGCCCTTGCAGGATGGAGGACAACGATGCATAGTTGCACAGCTGATCAAACCAATTGAAATCATGAGTGGAAACAGCAAAGCTAGATAAAGACATCGACAGAACAGCGAAACCACGGGACGACGGGACCTAAAAGACAACTATGGAGAGACGTTGCATGTTTTCTGTAGACAATCATAGAAACAGTTTTGCCTTGCTGCAGCCACAGAGTGGAACTCCAGAGGACAGTTTATCCTGAGCAAGTTGCAGTGAGCCCAGGACATCCTTCAGCGTATATATTAATAAACATCACCCAGCCCGTGAGGGGCTACTTTAAGTCCTTTCCAGAAGCCGGCAGAGCTGTTTTTCTTCCTCTTTCTACTAAACCCCGGCCACATGCGTGACCGACAATCTCAAACCCCAATGGTTGAGGCAGGGCACTAGGAGAGAGAGTTTAGTCCATACAATCACTTTAAAAGTCTTTGGTTACCACTGAAAAGGTGAGGAACAAGCAGACCGCAAACCCAGAACAAACAGCGCACACCCTGCGAATAATTGTTGGGGTTTCATAAGACGACGATTGTCAAATCATAAAAAAAAAAAAACCTTTGGTATAAAATGAACAAGGAGCTAGAATGTGAACTTAAATTTGTATAAAAGTAAAATATAAATAAGTGGGATGGGCTTCCTATATGCATGCAGCCTTCTGGGTATCCGTCTGGTTACTTTAAACTTTAAACAGACATCTGCAGGCTTCTGTTCTGGGACACATCTTTTTTTTTTAATTATTTTTATTTCATCTTTTGAAGTAGATTAAAGCAAGTTTTTACTCAGTTTCGAGTTATAAATGAGGTATACAACAGCTCTTTTACTCAGACCAGCTCTCGCTCGGCTCTCTGGTGCATGACCTCTTCTGCAACTATCGTATTTTGTCACTAGACTGAGGGTCTAGAGTGGCAAACCCTGCTACAATCAAGAAACTATCCAATCACAAGTCAGAGCATCCACACACGCCAAAATCAAGTGCCAAAATCAGGATTTGCAACAGCTTCAAATATACAGAGCTGTTGACAGGTTCAACATCCTTAGATAAATCACATCTGAAACATCTCATGTGCACACAGGTTCGAAAGGATATCATTTACAGCCAAGTGGTCAGTTGCATCAAATGATGTATGATGCCTCCTTATATCCACTTTTTTTTTTTTTTTTTAAATCCTGTATTTCCGACAAATTAGTCTCACTAAAAACACACTTTTGAGATATGACGTCAGACAGAACCTCTCTGAAGTATCATCTTCTAAAGTAATGCACCACTAGCGCCCCCTACATATCAGCTGGAGTTGAGTTATTAGTAAAGCTTTTAACAGGTATCCAACCGCCTTGAATTTACCTACATAATAGGTAGCAACAATTCCAAAATATCACAAAACACAAATAAAACTCACAGCGTTATTTTCATGGTTGATATGCACCGTGTGAGTTTTGACATTGGTGCATGCTCTGTTGCATCATCTTTCACACGTGCGCACGCACACACAAATTCACAACCAAACAAAATCATCTCTCATGTCAGCATATTACAGTTTGCTACAATGTGTCAAACTCTCAAATAATATTAAGGCATAAATGATAAACGCAAGTTTGTCAAACTAAGAAAGCCAGTGACGTTGCTCCCTCGTGATATACAAAAAAAGGCATAAAGTAATTAAATTCAAATGATTGTTAAAGATTGTTAAAAAGCAACATGGCAAATGAAAAACATAAAAAGTGAAAACAACCAAATTTAAAAAAAAAATAAAAAAATAAAATTAAGAGTAATTTGGTGCTATCAAGTCTGTTACATCAACTAAAGCTGGGGGCTTTCCTGTAGAGCACCATCACAAGCCCCTCCCACTCAAATAAACAACATGTCAATGTGGGTGGGGCACATAACAGCCACTCCCACCTCACAAGGGTGTGGTTGCGATTTTTGGTCTTGACTTTTTTTTTTTTTTTTTTAAGAATAGCTATAATATAAATGAAGTAATTTTTTTTTTCCTTTTTCCTTTTAGTGAATAAGCATGACAAAAACACTACATTCAAACTAGATATTAGTTCAAATATAAAATATGAGCATCTTACATAAGTGAATATATATAGAATTTAGAAAAGAAGTTCTCTAATCTTGAGTCATTCCTCAGATAAATATATCAGTAACTCCCCACAGTCCCGGCAACCACCGGGTTATGACACTAATGCGCAAAACAACACATAAATCTACACATCCAGGGAGGCTACGTTGAAATTTCCGGACAGAACCAGCGGAATGAGCAGCAACAAGACCCAGCCGCAAAGACAAAGGCTTTTTTTTTTTACTTTGGCAAGTAGGATAACAAAATATTCATTACAAGTTAACCTGGACAAACCCTTTAAAGTAGTAGTACTTGAAATAGCAGTAGTAGACTTATGTGACATTATTATTACAGATTTTCCTGTTATACTTTGTAGTTTTGTTTTACACGTTGGTCATTTGAAAATGGACTGTTAGAAACAGCTTTTGTACATTCTGGAGTTGACTACTGGTGTCTTTTGCCTAAAGTGAACCTTTCATGTAAGTGCTGCTGAGGTATTTCAAATTATATTACAATAAAACAACTAGCAATGCTAATAAAAAGAATCATATATAAAAAAAAAAAAAAAAAAAAAAAAAAAAAAAAAAAATTATTATATATATATATATATATATATATGACAAAGGGACACAGTAACAAATGACGAAAGGGACAATGAGGGGAGACCTCGGACCTCTTTGTGTGAAAGAACTCAGCAATGCTACAGTAATACTACTGTAATTCTCCCAGAATGCCTGTATCTATTGGTTATTTAAGAAAAAAATCCAAGTCTAGACAATGTACCAACGCAATATTTAAAAATCAACCTTGTTTCCATGGAGCAATTTCAGGGCCTTTTTGCACTTCCACAGGTTTTTCTGGATCTTGGTGGACTCTTGATATTTCTATTGCTATTCATTCTTTAAAACACAGCATCTGTGTTAAGCCCTAAGAGATCACATCCAAAACAAAGACTCACAAGGTAGGTGAATGAAATGAAAGACTCCCAAAATCTCAACAGCACTTAAACACAAGGCCCTTAAGATTCTCTTTGGATCGTTAAATGCTTCAATATCGAGAGCTAAAGCAAGTTAGCGCTGCGCTAAAGAGGCTATATTTCTTCATAAAGCCGAACACGATTTCTTGGTCAATGCAAGTTGAAAGAATAGGGTTTAAAAGAAGTGTAATAGATGGTGAAGTTTGTCAGTAGTGAGTAGTGAAAGTGTGGTCAGCATTGCACCGGCCCACACAGGCACAGCAGCTAGTGAGAAATCGACTTTGGTTCAAGCTTTACATCATGGCTGCATTACATTGGTAGTGAAAAACAAAAGAGACCATCCGGCTAAACCCCCTAATTATGTTCTCGCCCCCTTTATAATGGATATTTCAGGCCCAATGCTGTCCTATATGGCTGTGGTTGCCAACTCTGCACATTTTTGATGCCTCTCTTATTTGACACACCCATTTCTGGTCTTGGAGTCTTTACTAACAAGCTGATAAGTTGAATCAGGCGTGTTTGATTAGGGAGATATCTAAAATGTGAAGTGCTGAGGGTACTCCAGGACCAGGATTGGGAACCACTGCTCTATGTCAATGGTTTTCAATCCTAGTCCTGGAGAGCCACTGCTCTGCACATTTTGTACATCTCCCTTATTTAGCAGACCTCCATTTAGCAGAGCTCCATGAACTCAACTAGGGATGCACTGAAATTTTGGCCGCCAAAAATTATCACCCGAAAATAGCATTTTTTTTAGGGTTTTGGCTGAAAGAGGAAAAACAGCTGAAAATATGAGCCAAAAATATATGCCGCCATATCCCTCAGTGTTCAGCGCTTAGGTTTCATTCTTGCTCTAGCTGATATCACTACGCAGTGTGACGCTTCATTCATGTACCGCTCACGCTCATCTGAAAAGCAAAGTCCATTCAAATAATGCGCCAACATTAAATTTCTATGTAGTAGTATACTTGTTTGTGTTTTCAATAGCCCTACTGTGCTGTAACATGGTGTGATATAGCCATGCTGGGCAACGCTGGTAAATAACGCTACCCTCTCGTTCACTGATCCGCTCACCGTTATGCACTGCTCACATACATTGATAACAATAGCTTTTTGTAGGACTATACATTATTTGGACAATTGGTCAAAAAATAAATGTTAAATCTGTTGCATAGAACTGAATAAAGTGTAATATATTGATATTTAATAATATTTTTTTTTGTCCAATTTTAGGGTTACTTTTAATAAAAGTGTGGTTATTTTATTGGCTTTTTTTATATTCAGTATTATTAAAATTATTGAATTTAATTAAAAAAAGTTCAATATTAATACAATTATACAAAAAAAGCTAATTTAAAATACAATATAAATAAATTTTTAAAAAGCATTTTTGGTGCCATTTTCATTTCGGTGCATCCCTAAACTCAACTGATTGTGTCAGATAAAAAAGACATTCAAAATGTGCAGAGCAGTGGGTCCCCAGGAACAGGTTTGAAAACCACTGCTCTATGGTATAGCCAGCACATTGGGCCTGGGGGACGAGAAGTCCCTGTGAATTTTAGAGACAGCCCTGATTTCAGATTACAGAGGACTTAATCTGGCACCCTGTAACTACAAAAAAGGGAAATATTCAAAAAGCCTGCCAGGTAAGAACACACTTGCATTACTTCCAACACACGCACGTTTACAATTTTCAATTATCTGAACAGAATGGGAAGAAAACTCCCCCATTTCTCACTCGAAGTCCTCATTAATAACTAGCAGAAGGGACAATCCCAAACCTCAAACCGGTACTTTGCTGTAGTATCACGTCCTACTCTCAACTCTGATCTATTTGGTTAGTTGCACTGACACTACAAAATTGAGGAGGGACAGCCATCTCAAATAAAAGAAAGAAAAAACTGTTTTTGTCTTTGGAAAAGATCAAAATATTGCATTATATTTCCTGTGGTCTACCGAGAGCCTTTGCTCATAAATATTTAGGCTTAAACTACGCTACAGTAGCAATATACAGCAACAGGTATAACAAAGATTTTTGGTATATCTTGAAATAGAGGCTATACAAAGACCTCTGAAATAAAGACCTCTTAAAGCGTGACAGAAGTTCTGCTAAAAACCGAGCAGACTGCAGTTCTCAAATCCAGTTTTTTGGTACAGATACTGTGCACAAGTAGAAAATCAAAGACCATAAAAAAACAAAAACAAACTTGAATATCATCCACCTCAACTTTATCTCGCTTGACCTACACCTTCACAATCAGGTGGCGATACCAAAAGTCCATCCCATGTTAGGAAGACCTTGAGGAGGGCTTACCATCCTGATGCTAACGTAAGAGTTGCGAGCTCTCAGTTACTGAAGCTTCAAAGTAGACGGTACTGCTCAGTCACTGTTCCCCACGCTGAACAACTCCTCCTTGACGAATCATCTCATAATTCGTTAAAGCTTTTAGTATTAAGTGAGCCCGTGACTAGGTCAGGATTCAGACCCAGACTAGTCTTCTGCTACTGAGTAAACTACGAAATTATATGAAAACAATATTTGAAAGTGTTTCACTAGAAAGAAAGGCCAGTCAAACGATTCCTTAAAGCATTGAAACCGCATCACAGCCGCTTATTACTCCATTTAAAGCCTTGTAACCACAAGTTAGTAAGATATAGGACATAAAGCTAACCCACTGTTTGACAAAAATAAACGATGTGCATCTAAAAAGAGATGTTCCAGGAGGACAGGAACATCTGTAAAGCAGGGTCTCCAGTGGAAAGAGAAGAGATCATAGACAGAAGAATAGAAGGTGTCCTTTTTCTACAGTGAAGAAAAGGAGGTTACTGTCAGCAGTAAGAAGGTATCATTCAACACAGAGTAAACAAAGTTTTTTGGTTAAAAGCATTTCAGAAGTACCTCTGAAGTAGAGGTATCATGTGAAAATGGGAGAAAGAGTGAGTTCGCTGAAACGAATATGCTTTTGCATCACACAGAGACTTGGCACAATGTCCAGGGAGGTTTCTGCTCTCCTGATGCAAGCTCTGTGGTGACGCTAACATTCGCTTATTGTTGATTTGTTTGAAGTCAAACCGTCAATGGAGGTCCAAACATCGTGGAGTAATGTGTAAAAGATATGTGTAAAGTTAGAACATACAAACTTAAACATTAAAATAACGTTAAAACAACATTAAATCCTTTTTAGTGGGTTTGTTTTTGGTGGTAGCAAGAGATTAAAGAAAGGGGTCTAGAAGAGGAGAGGAGTGGGTTAAGCTTTCACTGGGCCTTAGAGGCCGTGGTGATGGTGGAGGCGGGCATAGTTGCCGTAGTAACAGCGCTCTGGTGGGCATCGGCGGTGATGTGCAGGTTAAGGGCTCCGGCACCCGCAGCCCCTCCCGCAGACACTAGGCTGACAGGGTTACTGGCAAGCAGTGACAAGTTCTGAGGGTTCAGAAAGAGCGGTGCCGTCACGAGGTTAGGGGTACTGCCAGCGCTGGTGTTGGCAAACAGAAAGTTCCCGCTCCCGTCCAGAGATGTAATGGGCAGAGTGCCACCAGATGCCAGAGCTAAAGAGGAAGACAATGAACAATATTATAACTCTAGGTGTCTGAAACATTGAAACAGAGCAGTGGCCTATACAAACTAAATAAATTACTAGAACATCATTTCGAAAATATTTTAGATAATTTGCCCTGTTTTCAACTACAGACAAAGGTGAAGTTCTTACATTGCATGCTTTTTACTAGGGCTGCCCCATAATAGTCGGCTAACAGTTAGTCAACGAGAAGAGGCTTAGTTGACCAAAGCTGGTATTAGTCGGTTAGTCGCAGAAAAAAAAAAAAAAAACTCCACAGAAAGTGGTGAAATCACGCAGTCTGTGACAGACAGATCGTTAACGGCAGGAAATCCAAACATTCGCCTATCATTCATCGACCTCAAATATGGCTTATCATTTGAACTTTTGGTCAAACAGATAAGAATAGAAATGGTTTGCTTTTATTTCTGTAAACTCACAATAACAACAAAATGTTGTGCTTTTGTAAAATAATGAAAACAAACAGGATGCGCTTTCTGCCGTCTCTGTCTCAAGTGAACTTGAGCGTGTCGCAAAAATGAACCGAAACTCAACATATACTTGCTCTCACATGAGAAATAGATCTATGGAAAGCTTGAAATGTCTACTTTTAAATGAAAAGATTAAAATCTAAAACAAATATTCTCAGATTATGTATTCTGTATGAATCGTGCATATAGGCTCGTCCACAAAATGGCGAAGCAGCTTGTCGACTTCATCTCTGGAGCCGAAAGCACACAAAACACTAGTTTATTAATAATTGATTTAAATGTTCAGACAGTCATCTCCTGTTTTTTCACGTCATATTCATAATCATTAATTCTGCCCGTGCGACATGGCAAGCTTTATGCATCCGTTTGAGCGCTGATTAGGCTATGTATTATATATAGGAGATTAAATGCTCATTATTATGATTTATATGGTTTATTAATATAAACGTGCAATAAGTCGACTAATCACTTGAATGACTACTAGTTGACTAGAAACATCTTAAGTCAAGGGCAGCCCTACATTTTACATTGCATGGCATCTCATGTCTGGGTCGGGCGGGGTGCGTGAAACGCTAATCATTTTAACGCATTATTTTTTTCCATAATTAATCACACCAAATTAACACGCGTTGTGATTAATTATGGAAAAAAATAATTAAATCAACAGCCCAAAAAAAAGTCATGTTTTTTTCAACAAAACTACAAAATGCTATACCAAATGCACCTAGGTGGTTTGCATTATATGCAAATACATTGTTTACAAAATTTGCCTTGTATGCAAAGTAATTTACAGTGTTTGAATTGTATGCAAATATGTTGCATGCAGAAATCTTTTGGGGGTGTAGACTGACACCAGTACCACCTAAAAACAGATAACATACTGCCATTCAAAAGTTTGGGGTCAGTAGTTTTATTTTATTTTTTTAAGAAATTAATCCTATTCAGCAAGGATGCATTAAATTGAAAAAAGTTGAACAAAAGACTTATATTTCAACAAAATGCTGTTCTTTTGAACTTTCTATTAAATCAAAGACCTCAAACGTTTGAACAATAGTTTATGTTATTTAAGACATGTTCATCTTGATTGTGACGCCAAGATTAACAAGCGCATGCAGACCCAAAATGTAAATACAAGTGTACTTGCCGCTCCACACACCTTGGATTGTGGCCAAGGTGCTGTTGCTCATCAGTGCTGGACTCAAAGCGCTTCCGAGACCACCTGGTGCCAAACTAAGAAGAGCTCCGCTGCACAGGAAAGACCAGAAAAAAAATGGAATTAACATTAAACATAAAGATGTCCATTACAAGGTAGGTTAATGAGGTCAGAGAAATAAAAATGCACTTACCCAGGAGTGAACTGTGAGGATGCCATGAGCCCAGGATTGAGGCCAGCGGCTGCAGCCATGGCAGCGATGCTGGCGCTGGTAGGCAGCTGGGCGGCTCCTTGCAGAGCAGCCGAAAGGCTGGGTGCCGCCACCATCACCTGCCCAGTGCCCAAAGTGGACGCTAGAGAGGAAGGTGCCTGACTTACTGCCGTCACCGTCTCCTGAGCTGAAGCCTGCTCTGCGGAGGACGTCTGCACTGCGCTGGGGGAAGGGCTGAGCGAAGGAGAGGATGCTGCGGTGGTGACCACAGGTGCAGTGGAGATGACCGATGCAGTGTTAGTAGCCGAGCCAATAGTTGTGCCTGCAGAAAGAAAAGGATCTTTTAAAGATTGTAAGGTGAACAATAGGGAAGTTTCAGGCATTTTTTCAATCATTTCAGTCTTTCTTACCAGTGAAACCGACGTTGGAGACACTAGTGCTGGTGAGAGACATAACTGGGTTTACAGTCATAGTAGTCGGTGTGTTACTGGTCACAAGACTGGCTGTACTTGGTGACTGAAACAGGGGATAGAAGAAAGAGTGTGAAAATGGGAGAAAGTGAGTTCGCCGAAACGAATATGCTTTTGCATCACACAGAGACTTGGCACAATGTCCAGGGAGGTTTCTGTGTCTCTGTGGTCACACCAACTTTCGCTTATTGCTGATTTAGTTGAAGTCAAACCATCAATGAGGTCCAAACATTGTAGATTAATGTGTAAAAGATGTGTAAAGTTAGAACATACAAACTTAAACATCACAAGACTGGCTGTACTTGGTGCCTGAAACAGGGGATAGAAGGAAGATGTTTAGCATTATTTTAAGCAGTCAGACCTGTTGGTCTGAATGAAGGGGGGCAGTTTGAATGTCACGTACCAGAGGTGTGGTGGGTGGAAAGATTGCTTTGATAGGGGTGCTGGCGATGCTGCCACTGCTGGGCGGGTTGATCCTCTTCTCTTTCTGTCTGCGGTTACAGAACCATACTCGGATCACCTCCTTCTCCATGTTGAGCTGGTCTGCGATCATGGTGATCTCCTCAGAGGTAGGTTTTTGGTTCTGCTTGAAAAGGGCAAAGGCACAAGAAACGCCCTTACGGCAAAAACAATTCACAAAGACCTACAAGCCTGCAGTCCACAGTTTGAGGAGGTAACAACTCAGCAGGAATATTTGAGGTTGGGACACTATCAAATGTTTATACAACAGTACATAAATACTGTCACACTACATAAATCATATCTTAGAGTTAAAGAAGGAGTTCAATTTACAGTTTTATATTGCACTATTATTATTATTATTATTTTTATTATTAAATAGTAGTAATGATTATTTAAGTTTCATAAATAACTTGAGGTAGTTATAGTTATAAAAATAATTTTATAACTATTATTATAAAATGGTAATAATTATTCAAAAGTACACTAATACAACTTTACTAATAACAAATACAATTTAATATAAACATGTGAAAAACTAAATTACAGAAATTATTATTAAACAGTAGTAATAATTTAATAATAAAGTAAACTACTACTTCTAATAATAATAATAATAATAATAATAATACAATGTAAAAAATCTGTGTAAGCTGAATTACTGCACTGAAATACTAAACATTATAAAAATAACTGTAATATAAATCTGTTTATAAATAAACTGAATTTTTCTTATTATTAAGTGTGAAGCATACATTTTTATTAAATAAGTACAATAATAATAATTAAAAATAAAAATTATTTGATATAAATTTGAATAATTTAAACAAATTGTAATATAAACCTACGAATGAAACTGAATTACAAAAATTAATGTGTAAATAATGATAAAATAATAATAATACAATGTAATATAAATCTGTGTAAACTGAATTACAGAAAATATTATTTTATTATTATTATTAAACAATTTATTAAGTTGTTTAATAAAAACAACAAAAAAAATATTTTCTGTAATTGTTCTGTCAAAATTTTAATTATCATTGCAATGTCGTCGGGTTAAACCCTTGAGTCTTCATTGTCAATGAAAACCGAAGGATGATTTTGCACCATTAAAACTTAAATCGCGGCCCCTGAATAAGCTCTGCTGTGAGATGTCGCTCACCTCCAGAAAGCTCTTTTCTAAGGCCACTCTGATGTTGGTCTCGATGCTGGTCCTCTTCTTGCGGCGGCGGTTCAGGCCCTCCAAGCCCAGCCCAGGCGAGCCAAGAGAGCTGGGACTGGACAGGGCCTGGTCAGACGTCTGGTTCTCTGCACAAACAGCGCGCACAAAAGCACAAAGAGACTGATATAAGCACCTGTGGCAAACAGCAATGCAGACGTGTCTCAGAGCATCAGCTGTACTACTTAGCAACAGTATTCATGTAAAAGATTTGCTTTATATAACAAACCACCGACGCATTCAGAAAAGAGAGCTGAGAGCTGCAGTACCCTGAGAGGAGCTCCAAAACTGAAGAGGAATGCGACAGGAATCTTCATATCCTTTCTAACATTCTTCATGGTATGTAATGTTATTTTGAGAAAGGAGGGCAAAGGAGAGAAATGGCTCAGAGCAGAGAAAATACATACCTGCATCATTGAGCCATTTTTCAAGCAGAGGCTTCAGTTTGCACATGTTTTTAAAGCTCAGGTTCAAGGCCTCAAAGCGAGAAATGGTGGTTTGGCTGAAGTCATTTCCATAAAGTTTTCCCATGGCAAGGCCAACATCCCCCTGGTACATGCAACACAACAGCATAAAATAACGTTTAAACTGTGAAAATGTCAGGCAGAATTTAATTGAGTCAACTAATAAGTTGAAGGAGAATAAAATAATTTAATATGTCTTTAAATAATTAGAAATGTCACAAATGACCATTTGATCTGGATGATTAAACAACAGAGACTTTTGAATAGTGAAATCAACAACAGACAACACAAACAGTGTGACCAGTGAAGCCTGGTTTACCTGCGTGAAGCCCAGTTTGATGCGTCTCTGTTTGAAGGTCTTGGCAAACTGCTCTAGCTCCTCCAGGTCGCTGGGCTCCTCCAGGCTGGGTGTGTCGATGTGCTTTGGTGTCGTCTGGCTGTGAGCGAGGGATTGGATGGGGGTCGCTGCTATCGTGCGTGTGGGTGTCGCAGGCTGTGAAGTGTAAGAATAAAATTATAGAGATGGACAGGGGTGGTTGGACAAAACATCTGAATTTTATAAAGAAACAATCATGAAAACAGCAATTGTCCAACTCAGTGTTTCCCAAAGTTTTAAAATATAAGTATCCAAAAGTGACACTTTTGGCATTTTAAAAGATTTCCAATTCAAATAAATGCTGTTCTTTTCTTTAAACTTTCTATTAACCAAAGATTAAACTTTCTGTTCATCAAAGACTCCTGAAAAATGTATAATGGTATTAGGCAGCATAATTATTTTCAACATTGATAAAAAAAAATATTTCTTGAACACCAATTCAGCATATTAGAATGATTTCTGAAGGATATTTTTCACAAATAAGACCATTAAAACAACTGTCTGGAATGTATTGTGCACTCTCTCCGTTTGGACTGAATAAAAATGGATCCAGTGGGCAAATGGGATATCCCTGACCTGTGTGGCAAGTGTGATGCTTGGCTGGGTCTGCAGGAGGTTGGCTTGGCTTTGAGGTAGTTGTGTTAGAAGGTTCTGGGCTTGCAGGAGACCTGTTTAGTGCAAGAGGAAGGACAAAACAATCAGAGAGACCGATCATACTGAGGGACAAAGAGATTGAGATGACACAGGACTCACTCTGCTGGCCCTGTGGTGTCTGCGAGATGATAAACTGCGCGGGCTGCAGCTGTGTTGCGATGGGGTGGCCCGGCTGGACCAGCACAAACTGCTGCAGGTTGAGGTTCTGCTGCTGTTGCAGCTGCTGTAACTGCTGAATTGTTCCACACGAACACACATAGTAAGAAGAATGTTAGTATGTGTCACTATTCCAGTGCAGCTATGACTGCCATGACAACCTCATCAATTACAATGAATCTGACAATAAAGACTTTTTATATTTCATATGAAAAAATACATTGCTGTTGCCATGACAACCAGCAAAGTAAAACATTTAAGCATATGATATACAGTTTTCTGCAATCTTTTCCTCCTCTTTGCAAATGTAAAAGTATTTAAAATGTTGAAATTTTATCATTTTATTTTGGGTACTAGATTCTCCCAGATGCTGAAGAGCTGGATGACATGGATTTTGTTACTGCAAAATATAAACCCCTATAAAAGCCAAATCTTTAAAACTTCATTTTGTTGTAAATGCCAAAATATTAATGTTAATTAAAATACACTTCACTTTAACACTTGAGACATCCCCTGGATAGGTGAAAATACCGCCAGAGCAAATCCTTAGTGTTGAGCTCTGTGAATTACAGTCAGTGTGAAATAATTATTTGTAATTAAATGAATTAAATGTAATGTAGTTAAATTAGTAATTACATTTTAAAAGCTTTTTCGTTAATGTCTGTAATCAATTTGTTTTTCTGTTACTGAAATGACATTTATTGAAATGAAAACATCATATTGAAAGAACTGGGCTGAAAAGCACTAGAAAATACAGCCCTAGGCAAAAACACTGAATAAACCACGTGGATAATTTACTTCAAAAATAAAATGTTCATTATAGTTTTAAATAAAACAAGCCCATTTCAGGGCTGGATGAAAATGTGGCTCTCTTACAGGTGTGATCTGAATGGGTTGAGAGAGGGTGATGGGGGTGGCAGCGGAGGCAGAGATGCTGGCTCCTGAAGTGCTACTCTGCTGGCCGGCTGAATGCTGCACCGCTGCTGCCAGGAGCTGAGCCTGAGCCTGCTGCAGCAATAACTGCTGCTGCGCTGGAGTCAAAGTCAACTGGAATAAAAGAGACAGACAAGAAATGAAGACAGGAATTCATTTAATCTCTAATGACCACATTTTTCTCTAGGCCCACACAAAATTCAGCAGATTTCCATAGAATTCTCAAGGTGGAAATTAACCCATTATTCACAAAGATTTACCCCAACCTCAGCAGTAGCAGGTGTTTTCAGTTGCCATTGTTGAAATTAGATATTTACAGTTAACCATGATTAATAATTACGGCTGTCAAGCGATTCAAAATTTTAATCTAATTAATTACAAGATGTGCCGATTAATTAATCTAATTAATCACGCATCATATATTGGCTGAGAATTTAGCTTTTGATTCAACCAAGAACTTTACACATTAACTTTTAAGGCTACAATGTGGCCATAATCTTTTTTTTTTTTTTCAGAAACTGCATCTGAAGTGCCATTTAGGTATTTTCCACAGGATGTTTAATGAAACTCAGATGTGGCATGAATATGAATGAAAAATGAAATGAATATTAAACCACCAATGGTTGGCGGCAAGTCTTTACGAGTGAGTCATTCATTCAACCAATTTATTCAAACAACTGACTCATTCAAGAACAAAGCAAGTGGCTGTCTTTATGAATGGGTCACTGAATCATCGGCTCACTCAATTTGTTAAAAATCGCGGACTCATCCACTAATGAAACACTGCTGTGTGTACACAACAGTTCTGCTGTAGCTTTGTTTGGAACTATTTTTATTGGCAGAAGTTAGCAAGAAGGCATTCTAATAGGCTTGATCACACAGTCAGTCATTGCCCTGCATCAAGTTCATAACTAAACTTTGTTTAATGCAAGATCTGGGCCATACAGTTCTAGGCTGGGGGTGGGGCGTTAAAGGAATTGATTTAAACACATTATTTTTTTCATGGTTAATCACAACAGAATGGGCTAAATTGACATGCCTATTAATAATATATTTATTGTTTATATTTAATATACATTTATTAAAAGTGATTGTTCAAGACACAAAAATGGCCTACTTCCGAAAAATATCACTTCAGAAAAGTAAAAGGTCAGAGAGCACACCATGATGTCTGGAGGTCAGTTTGGGTGGGGTCAGTTTGTGGCCCATAATGAATTATCCTGGAAGGTGGCGTATTCTATGGCTAGAATCCAGAATTAAAAGTCCAATTCATTTTCACCACAGAGAAATAGATTTTTAACGATAACTTATTAACTTTTAAAGACATACCTAAAATGAGCTAGGAGGTTAATCGATGGCTTTTGTTGAAGATGTCAGTCCACATTATTTCAACTTTTTTTTTTTTTTTAAATAATAATGTTTAACAGCAGAATCCTTGGTGAAAAACTACATTACCCATGATTCTGCAAGAAATCTCCACCATTCAGAGAATCGTGACAAGCAAATCGCACCAAAAGTACACTTGAGCGCACAAAGCAATGTGAACGACGTAATTTGCTTCCTTTGCTCGCCAACATATTTCTCCATAGCTTTTAATTTCAATTTTGTTATTCGCAATGCTTCATAGGATTGTACTACGTTTGCCTCATTAAGCCGTTAAAGGGATAGTTCACCCAAAAATGAAAATTCTATCATCATTTACTCACCCTCAAGTTGTTCAAAATCTGTATAATTTTCTTTGTTTTGTTGAACACAAAGGAAGATATTTTAAAGAATGTGTTAAACTGAACAGTTCTGGGGCACCACTGACTTCCATAGCAGTTTTTTTTTCCTACTATGGAAGTCAATGGTGCCCCAAAGTGGCCTGGTTACAAACTTTCTTCAAAATATCTTTCTTTGTTTTCAACAGAACAAAGAAATTTATACAGATTCTGAACAACTTGAGGGTGAGTAAATGATAACAGAAATTTCATTTTTGGGTGAACTATCCCTTTAAGCACATAGTCTTGTATTTTTGTTTTTAAATACTTTTTTTGCTTCAAATCAAAGTTTGTAATGCTATGATTCACCTTGTAGCTGGTTGGTTTGATTTGTGTCTCTCTATAACTCTTTAATAAACACTTTTTTAAAATCGAAAATTGAGTGGGAAAAATACTTACAGAACCAAGGCCACTAACAAAAAAAAAAACAGATTGGGCGCTGTTGCACTCTATTGCACAATGTGGGTCATGCTTTTTTCCTGGTTTAATTGTTCCAGTTTGATAGTAGAAACAAATAAGGACTAATAAAGAGGGCGTTTTTTCCCATGCTCAATCTACATGGAAGTGGGGTCAGAGAATGCAAATTTAGATTTGAAATTTCCTTGCAAAAAATGTGTGTTTTGTTTGATGCTCATGTATGGTGATATAAATATACCGCAGCCTTCTGAGACTTCAAGCGGAGAGCAGAGCGGGTATGCTAATTAACGAAACGGTTATGCAGTACATGTAAATTCTGCATAGATTTGCATATTCTCAACCATCTGTTTCCGAGCAACTGCAGAGCAGCTAATTAGCATATGGGGCCCAATAATTTCCCCTGTAACCAGGAGATAAAACGTTGTGCTTTTAATTTCTAATCTTCAGAGTTGCAACAAATCTCACACATTATATTCAAACAGACACAACAATGCGTGACATCAGGTGGAAAGCCTTAGCAGTCATTCCGAGACATGATAATCACATATGCAGGTCAAGACAGTGGCAGTTTAGTGACTCAGACACACAAGAATTATGTCCCTGGGGACATCTTTAAATTCCTATAGCTCTTTCATCCATGACACTGACCACAAATGTGTGTGTGCTCTCAGAGAAAAAGATCATACCTGTTGGAGCAAGGCCTGTGCGTGTGCGTTGGTGATTGCGCTTGTTGTTTGCACAGTCTGCCTCTGAAAGTCCAGTCCATTTGTTTGGGCACCTGGAAGAAGAAAAGCAGTCAATGCCACAATAGATCAGAGACACACAAAAAGTCTTTTCAGCCAAGTTATTCAGCTCCATGGCCTTTCTTATTTCAAAACTTCTGATGGTGATATATATTGAGAGACATTGTCCTGATCGCTCTACCTCAGTCAAAGCTGCACAAGCGACCCTTTAGAACTTGAACTGTGAACTGATAGTCTTTCACTCACTTATGAAAACGTAAAAGAAAGCTGTGTTGGAAGGATCAGGTCAAAAGATCTGAGCAAATACATGAAAGCCACAATATGCAAGCCAAGAGCCAACGGTTCCTTGGGTAACTTACCAGTGTTTTCGTCCCCGCTCTCCATTGCACATTTACTTGTTTCCGATGGATTACTCATTCTAGAATCTACAACAGACAGAGGAAGACCGGACTTTCAGTTTCTCAAAGACCAATCATTCAGTGACTTTTGAAATTGAGACGGCATCCTCAACATTTTAAAAAATAAATTCATTCCCATTTTTGAATTCAAACCATATGACCCAATATTTTTTTTTAAAGTGAACACTTAAAAACACTTTTAAAAAATCCTAGGGTTGAGTAGTGGACATGTTTGGTTTGTTAATTACACCATTTTGATTTACAAACCAAACAGGTCTACTACTCAACCCCAAATAGTATAGCATCACTACACGAGCAAACAGACCTTAAAACATCACTCACCAGCAGCGTCTGCACCTGCCTTCTCAAGCGTCTCTACGAGCATCACAACAAACTTAGCACCCCTTTCACAGAAAACCCTCAAAGGCAAAGAAGTCTCTGTTTAACTAAACGGTTTGGAGTGGAAAAGCAACACGCGTGCAGAGCACAGCTAAGCTTCGCCGAAACTGTAGCTGCCTTTCTCTCGGTCTCTCCGGCTTGCTTGATTTGCTCTCTCTCTCACTCTTCCTGTGCCATGATTGTCATAACAACTAGAGTGTGAAGAAGTTCGTTTTCATTCTGGAGCGAAACAGAAGCGGAGCTGCTGCCAGCGCCGTAATAACGCATAATCAGTATGCAGCTGATTAAAGCCATATGCAAATCTCCCTCACTTCATTAGACGAGCAACACTTTGAAGTCCTGCAAGCAATTCATTTTGCACGGCGCTCTGAGAGCTTTCTCCCTAATTTAAATGTTCATAAATATTTATCATCTCATTAGCATATTAATTGGATCGCTTTGGAGGGAAAAAGAGGAATGGAAAAAAGTCCAAGAGTGTCAATGCACAAGCCCAATTACCTACGGAGTGCTGGTTAAATTAGGTGAAACAGGTGAGCTTTCTGTCAATGCGATCAAAGCACACAAACTGGCGAGGTCTGTATCTGGACATAAAGACAGCAGGTTGCATTTAGAAGTGTTTCTTACACATTCTAAGCACCAGAGGTTGCGGATGGAGCTATTCGGGAAGTAAATTGCTTGCCATTCTCCACTATCCTATTCACACAGCCCCCTGTGGCCCAAACACTTCACGGATCAAATTCTGTGACTTCTGTAGCCGTATTGTCTGGAAAAAGAACATGAAGTCTGCTTTGCATATACAGATTAACTGTGCACCTCATTAACTGATATTTTCAGAGCTCGGCCTAATTACAACAACAGATTTACATATTAGAACAAAGATCTGACAGAGTAAGCATAAAGAAATCAGCCGATCCAAAAGGAACTTTTGCAGACACTTAAAATACTAAAATTTACTCAAACAAAAGCAGAATAACAAGACTGACAAAACTAGCATTATCCAACAAAACAGATACTTTAATAGGTTATATTTGTTAATTTTCCTTTGGCAAATAACTTCTTATCCAAAGGCATTCTGGTATGAAAAATATGCGACAACTTAGTTAAAAGGCAAAACTAACCTGGAGAGCAATATTCAAATATGCAGAAAAAAGAATTATGCAAATATTATACTTTTTAAACAGGCATTTGGAGCATTTTATGAAAAAGATGACTGAATGCAGCAAATAATTTCAATATTTCATTATGAGCAAGCACGAACAAATATCATATTCAAATTATATATTAGAAAACATTACATTTGAGTTTCAGAGAGGAACTGATTAAACACTAAAGACGCTTCATAATATGATGGAGACTATTCACAGACAATTTTCACTCATGTATTGTCATCTAAAACCTTTAACTGGACAACAAGGCACAAAAAACATGAAGACACTCCAATTCGGATTGTTCGACAATTCTCAAAGGCTGGCAAAAAACAAACTCACTTGATTTTAGGTCTAGAATCATTTTAATTAACAGACTTTTAACCTGCAGTGTTTCTGCATGTTCATATTATCAGAGCATGAAGAAAAGCACAAGAAAAAAATATAGACAGATAGTCAAAAAGAGATGCAAAATGCCATGAAGTTTCACTACTACATTTGAAAAGTGTCAGTTACTACTAAAATAAAACTAAGAATTTATGCGGGTAATTTACACTATAGGTATGAGCTGTGGATACAGGAAACAAACAAGTTATGACATGTCATTGCTTCTCTAGGCCCTACACATAGAGTGAAACTGTTATCAGTTTAAAAGCAGGGTCTATTACACCTGACTCCATGACATGTCCATAAGCAGATTATATGCAATTTAAATTCCCATGTATCAGAAAATTCATATTAGAATTAATTAAGGCTGATGCAATGAATTTCAAAGCAGATTCAACAAAATATGAAACCCTGGGGTAAATTACAAAAGCAAATGCACATTTGTTTCTCCTATTTTCTCTTGTTGTGAGACACCAGGGTGATGTAAGTTTCAAAATTATTCAACAGTTAGCTCTGTTCTAACTTGATTGTCAAAGACAATTGTTTGCCTTAAATGTAAGATACTCATGCGTTAATCAGCGGAACAACTGTATAAAAGTAATACTGTATTACCCACCCGACTTATGTCCAAAATCTTGAAACCCAGCTATGCGTCATCCAGTGTTATTGTTAACTAAAACTATTAAAAATAATTTTTGGTAATTGAAATAAAGCGGAAATAAAATATTACATAAAAAAATTTGATGAAAAAATAAAGCAGAAGGAATAAAAGTACTAAAACTGAAATAAAAATAAATTAAGGCAAAATATTTTTAAAAAAATTATAAAAAATGACAAAAATAACAAAATTACGAAAACTTAAATTAAAACGAAAGCTTAAAATATAAAAATGAAAGCTAATTCAGATGTTAAAAAAAAATAATAATAGTATACAAATAATACTAATAAAATAATGGTGTCATTTTAATCATGGCAACAATAACTAATTAGGTTATCACTACACCAAAATGTCATAAACTGAAGACAAAATCTTTCAGACTTCATAATATCTCCCCAAATTAGTAAATTCAATTGACAACTATTATACATGTATCCAAACTTTACCCATATAAAGCGATATTTACTATAAAGCAAATCTTGTTGATCTTTTATATTGTCAGCAAATGTAAACTAGCCTATATTCCCCAGCTTTAAACTGCAAAATGTGGACTATAAGATATTACAAACATTAAGAATTTTACTAAAGCAGTTCTGTAAAGTGCTATACAAACATATCTTGACTTGACACTCCCAACTGTGCATTAGTTTTGAATATCAGCTCAACTGCGATTACTTGTGCCCTTGTATCTACATCAAATCACAGATATTTAGAATTAAATCACGATTGAGTGTTATCTTAATTATTGTAAGCAATTTGACAACTACAAGCACTAAAGACTGTTTGTCATAAGACAGAAAAAGGGGAAAATTTTTCTTTTTTCTTTTTTTGCTGTTTACAGACAGTGAAATACAGTAAATAAATACAAATAAGCATAATAAACTAAATACACAAGCATACAGCTGCTGGAACAATAGTGGAGAAGCTGGGCTCTATATGAGGATTACCTATTAGACTAGCAAATAAAGCTGGCATAATGCCTGCATACATCTCTCTGAGCAGCCCGTTTGATACAATGTTACAGACACACTGGCTTTGCTGCAAAGTATCAATTTGTCACAACTGTACTGGATACATTGTATCAATTGCCGTCAGAGTTCCATTTTGGCACGTTCCACCATCCTTCGACAATGAAATGGATTCATTCTGATAGAATACGCTGAACAGCGCATTCTGATCTCTAGAAGGCCCACATGAATAACATAACAGGGCTACACGCCTGCAATGGGCACAAAAGGCAAGAGAATGGGCATTAAAAAAAAAATCACGCCGTGTCCTAACTGTACACCAAGCAAGTATCAGCTGCTCTGTTCTTTCATATTTTCACCGTAAACACGTTACGCAGACGCCGGCTGATTGCGAGCGAATGAATATTCAAAGCTTTATATGTGGGATTGGCTCACAGCACAATACAGCAACACAAAGCCACTGGAGTAGCATTAGCCGCCTAGCATGCACACAGCAGCCTTTAGTTAAAATTAACTGTAAAATTTTTACAACCTCTGACCGGGGACAGTGCAAAACCCAGCGAGCTGTCGCCGATTATGACTAATAAAATATGCAAAGCGGCGTTTGCTCAGCGACGGTATGAATATGTAACGCGACTGCTCTAATCACACAAAGGAGGCATTTTTCCTTTAATTTGCCGTCGCACTGCATCGCCAGTTTCACCGTCGCACAGACAGAGAATTATTCCCCGATACGTTTATTTAAAGGGTGCATATGACTGCAACATCAGTCTCAAGTATTTTGTTTACGCTTTCTCTTCCGCGCTTTTCTGGGTTGAGAGAAAGAGTGTTTGAATATGAATATGAATATGTAAAATGCAGTAATGATTACCTGGTCCTGAACTCTCATCTTGACTCGCTGCTCCTCCGTCCGCCATTTTGAATATTTAAGCCCAAATCCTCAAAACACAATACAGCGGCTCACCGATACACTCACCCACAGCATCAGCCTGAGTTCCCATCAGTGCGTTTGAACCCAGAACCACCTCCAAAAAAGACACGGACATCATTACTGTCATCAACCATAATTACACTTTTAACTTTTTTTTTTTAAACTTGCATGTGTTGTATTGTGCAAAAGAACAAGAGAAATGGATAAAATATTTGTTATATGAACATTGAAGCGAAATGAAAGTAATAAATAAATGTTCAAAACATATGTTATATGGAAATGTACTAAAATTAAAATGAAACAACGAAGAAATGGATAGGCCTATATTACAATATTACAAGTCATTGCAAATGCATTTGTCTATATATATAGGGGAAAGATTATTGCAGACATGTGACTTCAACGGTTCACCCAGACGTTTATTGCATTCAAGACAATATTTAGGCTAATATATACAATGTATATATCAGTTCAGTGATGATAACTGGAAATTAATTTCCTGTTTAAAAAAAAAAATCAGATATTTTATAAAAACTCTATTATTCAACTATTTGTAAACAGACAGTGTACATCTTGTAGCCTAAGTTAATATATAATAAAATAATATAATAACAAAGTTCTGTATAACATACTGATACCAAAATTAAGATGCCATGACTGCTTCAATTATAAGCCAAATATGACTGTAAACAAACACTGACTGTAATGAAAATGAAACTTTGTTATATAGAAAATGTTATATTTATAAAAGCAATTTTCTCTCTCTCTCTCTCTCTCTCTCTCTCTATATATATATATATATTTTTTTTTTTTTTTTTTTTTTTTTACAATGTCACAAATCCTGATTCCAATAACAAAAAATAATATTTATAATACATTCTTTACTGGAAACAGTCAACAAACAAAACAAAAATGCCCCCAAAACAATAAAAGGGCTTAAATGGAATAGTCTATATGGAAAGAGTGAGAACAAGTCTGTTAACTAGCACAGATAAGCAGTTTTTGTCAGCATGGTGTCTGGTAAAGATGAATAGTTCTTTACCAAATGGAAATTGACCTGTTCTCTAAGTGCCTGTAATTTCAATTATGTTTCATACACTACCATCTGCTGGTCAAATATAGCAATACACAACAGCGGGAATGCACATCCAGCTTGTTTGACGTTATACCAACAACATTAGGTTTTTTTTTTTTTTCGAAAACAGAAACATTACAATATTATTATAATATTACTTCATCACATTAACACAAGTAAAGCTCGTTAGTGAGTGTACAGTGTGTATGTACAACTTAAGAGTATGCAAATCATCCTAAATAAAATATAGGGAAGTTCAGAACTAATGACTGTCAACTATTTAACAATCCCTACCCCATATATGTCAATTCATTTCCCAGCAATGCCTCACACTTTTTAATAAAACGACTGTTATGATATCACATCTGCCATTTTGTTACAACCTAACTCATAAAACTTTGAGGAAGAGGAAAAGTAAGGGTCCAAAGTGCAATGAAGGTGTGGTAGACACAGCTGCAGAAGCAAACTGTTGAGAGAGGATGAGATAAGGATATATGAAAAAAAAAAAAAAAAAAATAGATACAAAAAATTCCATAAAACACCATCTATTTCACTGTGACTGGACAACGACAAAATGACCAACTGGAAGCTGATTTTTTGCAGTCTATGTTTAATATCAGGTGAGGTGGTCACTTTCCTGACGTTCACGTTGAGTACAGTATAGGCAAGATCAACTCAATGACATTATATGTTAGATAACAGTGTGGGTCACAAAAGTGATTAGTTTTCTTGTCAGTTGTTCTACATGTGACACTTAAACTTTATTTGAAATGTTTTTAAGTAATAATATTCTCGATGTTTTCACCAGGGCTACAAAATGGCAGATTATTAGCTACTTGTTTCATTCACTCATTTACATAATAGACTCTTTAGACACAATACACAGCATGAGCACACATTTTGCAAATAAGGTCGACTTATGAATTTTTAAATACTGTAATGATTTCATAATAAATAAAGAAATATGTATTATTAATAAATTCATGTATAATAATATAATCACACCAAATGTATTGCTGATGAAGTTTAGATGTAAATGAGAAAATTATTCATTGACTGATTTTCAAATGTAGACATCCAAGGAATTTTACTAAATAGTAAGATCATTCTCTCTTATCAGATCATTCTCTATCTTAAAATCAGTTTTAAATTTTGTTTCTCAAAATGTGGTGAAATGTTAAAGGGGCGGTACAGTGGTTTTTTTCTAGGCTTGATTGTGTTTTTGGGGCACAGTTTAACATGTCTTAATTCTTCGTTTTTTTGAAAACGCTGTATTTTTCATATATTTTACCTTTATTCTACACCTCTGTTTCCACTGTCATATGAACTGCTCTTTTGACTTCCTGCTTCTATGATACCACTCCCTCCTAAATACGCAATGTGCTCAGTTTGGTTAGCAGGTTGGTAGCTGGTCCAGTGTATCGTGATTCGCTGAAGCGTCCGGAAACGCCACGCCCCTTACCATTCGTTGTTACGCGCTTCGGTGGAAATGTAAATAATGGCGTCTAAATTGCTGTATCAAACTGAGCCCGAATTAGACCCAGATAAAGAGGGTCAAGCAGAACCTCTGCAATCGCGGCTTTTAAAGGACGTTTATGAATGGTATGTAAAGGTAGCGTTTAATTTATAGCATGAACAACTGTTTGTCTATGAACATAGACGTTTGTTGGAGAAGTATGCAATAGAATTTAGCTAACTGGCTAGCGAAGCAAAAACGCGTTGGTCTTTGTTTACGTCCTTGATGCAACCAAAAATAGCAACAGAACTATACGTTTAAAAGACATGTACAAACAATAAAACATACTTTCAGTTTGAAGCCAATAAACAGCAGCTTCTGCTTTTAAAGTGGGAACTGCTTCATCTTTCAGTAAAAGCAAATCCAGCATTGAACTCGTGTAGATTCTGGAAGCTGTCTTCCACGGCGCATCCAATGTAGAAAATATCACAGATTATAATGGGTTCTATTATCTTTTGACGCGTCGCGTCCGGTGTAGACAACTCTTCCGCTTCCATCATGCTGCCACATGGCCTCGCCCACTTTGTTGCGTGTTCCTGCAGGCGTGTTTTGCAGGGTTTATGATGTCACCAACCCGGGAAGAAGCTCGTTGTAGTCCAAACCGGTCGTTTTTGTAGGCATTAAACTACCATAACTTTAAAAGACAATATCTCCGTTTACTTTGAACTTTCAGTGCTGTAACTTTGCAGATACTGTTTATGCTCAAGCAGCAACATTACACACTAACTAAAGTTAAAAAAGTGAAATCGCATTGAACCACCCCTTTAATGCATTTTAAACATTATTCTTCACTTGAATTCTGAGTTTTAAAAATTACTATTAATAATCTGTGACATTGTGTGATATTCACAAAGTTCTCTCTTTTCCCTTATAGTGTTGTCGAGTGCTTTTGGGCTGGAAGTGACAATGAGTCAAGCTTCAGTTGAGGTTGCCAGGGGTGATGAAGTCATCCTTACATGTAATTTTAAACCTAAAAATCAAGTAAATGAACTTATCATTGTAACATGGACTGGTGATGCTGATGAGACATCTGGAGACAAGGTAAGCCTGGAAAATTGACAACTATCTACCAAAACACCACTAACCATGATTAGTGTAAAAACAATAACTGTTTAATAGTGAATAATTGGGTCTTTGTTTTGGCCTCATAGGTACTTTTTGGTAACTATTACTCCAATACTCACAATGTAGACATTGGACCAGACTATGAAGGCAAAATCATGATAGACTTTGACAGTGCTGCAAAAACATCGAAACTGACATTAAAACAAGTCACTCTTAAAGAAAGCAGAAAAATTCGATGTTATGTTCAGATTCCTGGAGACATTGATGGCAGAACATCTGACACTACTTCTCTTTTGGTTCAGGGTAAGATCTCTGGCACTTTGTCAAACTTCTAACTTAACATCTCAAAATAAAAAATTCCACATAACTTTACATGGCGAGTGGAATCCTTTTTTAAAAATGTTGAATGAATATGTACATTTGTCTTACAGTTGCACCATCACAACCTATTTGTAAGTTAGTGGGCACAGCAGAATACGGAAACAATATTAGCCTAACCTGTGTTTCTGAGGAGGGCTCGCCGATACCAACGTACAAATGGGAGAGATATGATGTCAAAAATGTCCCAAAAGCATTTCCTTCTAAAACCACTGAAAGTAAGTTCTGTTTCTCTTTCAATGGATTAGATTAATTACTTTTTTTGTCGTATATACTAAAGTTTACACACAATTTTGTGTAACAGAGGATGGAGTTGTGTCTTTGGTCAATGTATCCGTGGATACATCAGGTTTCTATATTTGCCTGTCAACCAATAAGGTCGGATCAGCCAAATGTAACATGACATTGTCTGTAATGCCAGGTGAGTATTGACACAATTGCCTGCTTTCCTTAAACTGATTGAGTGATGAGTGTTATATTTTGATGTTAAAGACCTTACTCCTCACTCTCACGGAAATGCGTAACTTTTTTTCTCTTTTTCAAATGTGTATATTTTCATGCGATCTGCTTACGGCCCAGCTTGATGGTTAGGTTTAGGGGTGGGGTTAGAGGCGGACCTTCAAAAAATCTTATATTTCTGTACAATTGACCGTTCGCAAAGACCCGCCCCCTTTAGTTACTGTTGCTACATCCGACAAGCCATGCCGATCTCTCGCCACACATCATGTTCTCACGTGGAGCAAAGAGGACACTGACAACGCGTCAACAGGCAAGACAGAGCAGGTTACTTTTGATATGATTAATAAAGTCTCAAATTTCAAATTTTGTCATTTTTAAATAATAAATACCATTTTGTGGCTCTTTAATGTGTCGTGACAGATCCTGTAATGCCTCAGTTTAAGCGGCTCGTGAACCAATCATCTCTTAATTCCTACTAGTTCATTTATAGTATCAAATAAACATGAATGAACATCAGAAGGAATGTTGTTTCAACCGCGGAAAGATGTCAGTACACACCATTTTTCAAGTTCAAGTCCACCGATGTTAATCTACTAACTCCCCTGACTGCTTTGTCGGACGAAATGGCGGATACGGCGTTATGATTGGTTAGATCGCCTGTCAATCAAACACCAGCGAAGGGTCAATTCACATTGTACAAATTCATACAAAATTACCACGTTGTAAAAATAGTAACATTTTCTCATTAGATCGGGTTGGTTATTCTGAGGTCAGAAACATGCAAGTGCGCAGATGCTTCTAGCTACTCAAGCTTGACTTTGCAAAAGGTGTTGCGCACGTACACTGAAGTTCTGACAGAGATGATGTGATTACACACAGAACGTGTTTTTTGTTTGTTTATTTCACTGCTTTGCTTTTTAATTGTTTTTCTATGTAACCTATACATTGAGGGTGGTCTGGTCTGGTTATTTTAGTAACAAATATCGAGAGTACATCAATGTAATGCGTGAGCACAAATCTCCCAGCTCCATTTAATGCTGGGTTCTTAAGGTTATCTTTCCCTCACAACCAAAAAAACACTTCTTTGGTGACATTGTTGATTTCGTGGTCTAAAAACAAAGCGACAAATCTTTCTCAAGCAAGTCCTGTGCAGCGCTGCCGACGACTTCCGTAAAGCCGAAGCATGTTGATGGGCGTGCTCTTGCTCTCTCGCTCTGGTTGACGTGTGCGCGTACAGAAAGAGAAGTGCCCGTACAAGGAATTCAGACCTTTATGATGTTACAAAGGCCTCTACTCAAAAAAAGTTTATGAGGATTTGGAAGAGTATTTTTGGCACAGAAATACTCCGTCATACGTCCAGCTCGTGTTTTGAAACTTTGCCCCCCCCCCCCCCCCACCCCCACCCCCCCTTTAACAGTAAAATATGAAAACCCATTGCTTGTGTAAACAGCAGATAGCAATTAAGTGTTTATTACATTACAATTATATGGTAATTTACTGAGATTAATGTGTGAAATATTGACCTGCTTAATGTGCTGATTTTTAATTTCCATGTCTTTCTGTTTTTACAGCCTCTATGAATCTTGCCACAATAGGCATTGTTGCTGGTTGTATTGCTGGAGCTACAGTGCTCATAATAATCATCATCTGCTGTTGCCGCAAACGGAAACAGAAATCAAAAAAGTAAGAGTCAAGTGGATTAGGTCTCCATTTATCCTCTGGAAGTAATAAATGAAGTGATTGTTGGTTTTTAGGTGGTAGATCCTGGTTGTTATGATGTTTTTTATATTCATCTGTGTGTTTATTTATTGCCTCAGAGTTCCAGTGGTGGAATACCACGACGAACCACAAATAGAATATATTGACGTAGGGAATACATACAACACTGAAGAGAGAACTGACAAAGCTCGAAGTGATGACAGTGGAGGTGACCGTGATGACCTCAGAGATCGCTTCGATGACCGCAAAGGTAGCCGTGATGACCTCAGAGATCGTGATGACCTCAGAGATCGCTACGATGACCGCAAAGGTAGCCGTGATGACCTCAGAGATCGCTACGATGACCGCAAAGGTAGCCGTGATGACCTCAGAGATCGCTACGATGACCGCAAAGGTAGCCGTGATGACCTCAGAGATCGCTACGATGACCGCAAAGGTAGCCGTGATGACCTCAGAGATCGCTACGATGACCGCAAAGGTAGCCGTGATGACCTCAGAGATCGCTACGATGATCGCAGAGGTAGCCGTGATGACCTCAGAGATCGCTACGATGATCGCAGAGGTAGCCGTGATGACCTCAGAGATAGGTATGATGATCGCAGAGATCGGTATGATGACCATAGAGATCGCTATAGATAAAATCATTATGCTCAGTATGATAATCACCATGATCAGTGATGAGCCATTTAATTATTATGACAACCATCCAAATTTTCCTACACGGACAATAGCAGTGAGCCAAGGCCTCAGATGGTATCCAGTGTGTATTTTTGTTCTACAGTTGTTCAAACATATAATATGTTTAACTAAATTTTTTTCCTGTGTTGATAATCAAATCAAATTGTGCTTTATCCCTACAGTGTCAAATGATTCTTCTGAGCTGAATGAATCATCCTTTTTTTATTTACTTTTTGTTTTATTTTACAGGATTGTAATAGTATTTTATAAACAGCATATAGTTTTTTGTTGTTGTAATGTCTATCAGCTAAAGTAATTAGGCTACATCACATTTTATTCTTCTGAATCATCTTTTTTTTTTGGGTGGATGTTCAGAATGGTGCTTAACGACGATGACATCTCTCCAATTATTTTGTACATTTCTATATTATTTTAAAAAGCTTTTAACCCTGCATGTTATGTATATGTTAGTTTTTTAAGACAATGAAATAGGCCCTACTTAATTATAATCATAAATTGCAATCTTTATAATTAATTTTTATGAGTGGTTTAAGAGCTGATTAGTACTTTTTTTAGTAATTTTATGGCATAATGTTGGAATTTATAAAAATGGCTAGAACTAATTCATGTTACACACACCTGCTTGTCATAGTTCAAATAAATAAGTGATTTTAAAATATTGAATGTGTAGACTGTTTTATTTCTTCTTTCCATTAATATGTGTCTTTGTAACAGGAGCAAGCTTTAAATTATTTCAGCTAACAAATAATAAGCGTTTTGTTTTCCAGACAAATCGCACTTGAAGTCTCCTTAAGTTACCTCAATATCTTTTTTACGTTTAAAACAACGTATTGCAGTATTTTTCTGAAAGACGCATCCACTTTAGAAGATTGGGAGACTTTGTCGGTGGCTGTTATGTAAAGTAGTTTTGATAGTTCTTTGACAACTATTTCAATAAATTACATTTTTATCAATTTACATTTTCAACTCAGCAACAGTCGTTTAGCATATATTGGTTTTCGTTGCAATTTTCACAGTTTCTTCCCCCTTTAGTAAAGTGGTACAGTCCGCTCATTCTAACCAGCGCAGCAGACAGAGATGAAGCGAATAACAGTCCGGGGGAAGATGGACTAGATACCTGCAAACTAAACCGCACTAAACTGGATCATGTTTTTGTTACACAGTTCCTGGATTATATTCATATTATTTTCACGTAAGTTATTAATCTGTTTTCCTTTTCATCACGATATAGAGATAGAAAACTGAGACAGACAACTAACGCAACAGGTTGAGAGCTTAGAGAACCTTGAGCCCGGCTTTATTTTTAGGTTGATCACGGGTCCTCGGACAGTTTTTTACTATAATCCATTTACGTTTACACCTGACAAAACATTAACAATTTATTCATGTTATTACATTTTTAAATCATGTTTTTAATGACATAGCCTGTTGGGCACTTTTTATTGTAAAACGAGTCTGTTATAATCAAAACTATAAGCTAAAGACAAACTAAAGTAATAAAACAAATGACTCTGATTTAAATCAAAATGTAGCCTAGATCTGTTCAACAATAATCTTTATTATTGATTATTGATTATAGAATGACTGCATACATGTAAAATATAAAAAAGTAGCCTATATATATATATATATATGTATATATATATATATATATATATATATATATATATATATATATATATATATAGACAGAGAGGGAGAGAGAGACAGAGTGTATAAAAGTATCTATTTATAAAAGTCTTCACAGCCTTCTTTAATTATACTGCATAGAAAGTATGATGAACATTTGAAACTATTTAACATCCCAAAGTTGTTGTTGTGGGAGAGAATTGTGGGAAGTGCTGCTGGAATGTGTGTCAGGGAGTGCAGCTGCATTGTATCAGTTCATGAAGGGTGGATGCAACAGAGACAATACAATATATGATGTTTGTTTTATGAGCAAGTCAGTGGCCATCTTTATGAACTGATCTGAACTGAAACTAAACTTTTAAAAGTCCCTCTCAGTAGACAGTATATGTGTGAATTTGCATAAACATCGTAGAGAAAAGTTGTTTTGAGCAGTTGAAGAGCTGAATAGTATTTGCAATAATATGTAATACACTTCCCTTTAATGATTTAGTTAGCATCAACAGTTCATTAACACATACAGTCAAGTAAAGTTTTCTGTTACTAACGGCTTGGTTTAAATCTCTTTAACCTAATTGGGTGTTCATGGATGACTGAGTCAATGAGTGTATCTTATTGGTGGGACCTCAACATCCCCCTCCTGCACTGAGTCTTAGTGAGTGGGGGGTTCACCATAATGCCAAACAATGAGTCAGACAAGCAAAAGAGAGGACAAAAGGAGGACCCCATCTACCCTGAACTGAGTATTAATGAATTTAATCAAGAATTCTCTCCTGCATTCCTCTTAGCAACATGATCTTTCTAAACGTACAGTTGGAAAATGCTCAGGAAGTTGCTCTGTTTCCTCTAAGGAAACAATGAATGAGTGTAGATCTCATCCAGACATCTGTGATGAATGACAGTTGTATATTTTTATGCAGTGTGCTCCACCCTTTGACGAGAATTTGGGTGTCTCTGTGTTTGTGGAAAAGACCTCCTCTCTACTTGGACCAAACTTGATCTTTTGTAAGAGATTTCTCAGAATATTTAGGTTCCACCCCAAACAGTCAGAGCTACAGATGGTGACATCTCTCCAAAAAACTACAGCCCCCACCTCTCTGCGCCCCCTGCATAGCATGGAATTTAACTTTCTTTACTCACACTTCTCTTTTTTCTCTTTCTGTTTTTTTTTTTTTTTTTTTTTCACACCAGCAGATCTTGGGCACTTGGGCACTTCCCTGATTTTGTCCAGTTTCTGTTCCATAATCTCCCACACACGGCTGGACAAACGCAATCTTTCATTCTTAGACACACACACACACTCAAATGCTGACTGACTAGATCCAGATGTTTTTAGGCATTTGTTTTCAGGTCATCTCACCTTGTAATCTCTAGCCGATTCCCTTTGGAATGGAGTGACTAAGCATTCTCGAAAAGAGGCAGTGAGCAAAATAAGGTTTTTTTGATGCGCTGGTTGGTTAGGCCTAGTCTGAGAAAGAGCTTTGGGTAATGAACACATGCCTGTCTCTGACACTGTGAAACATACCATTAGACTCAAATGCCATAATACTAATCATGAACAGGTCAGTAGTCATTACAGTTGCCACTAAAAGCTCACTGTATCTTGGAATTTGCATTACTCTCTTTGCTCATGGGTGTGTTTGCTGTTCCACTAAATTCCACAAAAAGGATACAGTTTTGTCTCTCATTTTTTACACATTAGAGGCACAAAAACACATTTTTTTTGTTGATAAATTAGTAATATTACCCTACAACAAAATTAGCCTACAACAAAAGTATCTTCTTTTAAACACCCAATGTCAGCCACTTAATTGGTGATTTTTGTCGAAATTATTTTCAATTCAAAACTTTTTTGTAACAACCAGCTAATTTTAATATATAAAAACATACACATTTATTATAATTGTGACGCCAAAGGAATAACATTACTGTACATCTACAGCACAACAGGAAGACAAAAATCATTTTAATGAATTAATTCATATTAAGATTCTCAATGTTTGACACAAATTGTAGCGTTGACTTTATTTTCATCAAGCTCAACCTTCAGTACTGTTACCCAAGTTATCACAAAACAAATATAATATTCATCAGTAACTACAAACCTACATTTGCATAGTTCTGGCAAAGTTTTTGTCTTTATTTTTTATATTTATTGGCTGGGAAAAAAATCACACAAAATGGTTCTGCACTGCATTTAGATGTCTCCAAAAAAGGGTTGCAAAAAATAATTTGTGTATTTGAATAGGTTTTTGTCTTAATTCTAACTGTCTTGCTTCTAACGGTCCTAACAGTTCTATATGCAAAACAAATATGCCGACATTATAACTGGTTACAGAGATAAACTGGCCATCATACACTGAGGATCACAGACTATTTAAGTCTTTCTGAACACAGCAAACTGACACATGCGCCTTGTAACTAGGAGATGCATGACAAATGCAAAAAAGTGTTCTAAAACTGGCTTAAAATATCAAACATTTAATATCCTCCTCTGAAGCTAAAAAATTGAAGTCTGTGCCCATGATGCACATGGTTTTCTGTGAAATCTGCAGACTGGCTCTGACTTTCGTAAACTAGCATCGACTACTAGCGTCCATATTGCAAAACAGGGCAAAAATCTAGGCAAAAGGTGTGTAGTGTGTAGCTTTAAGTGTAATTGTGTTGCTGTCATTCAGTAATAATGTTTTTTTCTCACTATAAATCTCTTTCTCTCTCCTTTTGGCACAGTGCAAAGTTGTAATGGTGTACAGGTGATTGTGAAAGATGAGAAGAAGTTTGCCATGCTGTTCTCGACAATTGTTCTTCCGTGTCATTACACCACCCACTCCACTCAAACCGCAGTGGTACAGTGGTGGTACAAGTCTTACTGTACAGACCGCACTCGGGATTCCTTCACCTTTCCTGAGTCCCTGGGGGTCCGCGGATCTGATCTGGGAGCTACGTCTCATCTGGACTGCTCTGACAAGAGCCGCACGGTCCGCATCGTGGCCTCAGGACAGGGATCTTCTATGACCTTAGCAGAACACTACAAAGGAAGAGATATCTCCATCATTAACAGTAATGTCTTTGTGGTCTTATTACTGCACTTTGTTTATGTTTAGCTTGATTAGAGGTGAAGTTCTGTCAAATATAAGGCAGAATATTGTCATGAATTTGTTCATAACCTTTACAGCTTTTACAGATCAATAAGTGGCAGTGGCACAATAAAATAACAGCATTAGTCAGTTGGAAAGTGAAATTCCAGATTTAATGACTCACAAAGGGGACTCTCATGGTCATTTATTAACTAGACAGTTCAACAGGTTAGTCATGAAACATGAAATGGTAAAAAGGTCAACAAGTTGGCAACCTAATGAAGCAACATTGGCATAATAACTTATACATATTACACTTGAAAATGTATCAGTTGGTTAAAGTTGAATGACACCAGTTCTGAGAAAGGGTCTAGCATAATTTGTTTTCAGATGCCACTTATTTAATATTTCTTTTTATTGTGGTGACTTCATAAAATGACATTTAACTGTGGCTTAATCGTCCAAATATTTCTTGGGGCCACTGTGTAATGAAATCATCTTGTTACATTATTATTAAATTTTGAGCCTCCTCTATATGCTCAAGTCTTCAATTTTGTGGGTAAACACACTCTCTTCCTTAGGAAGCCCAGGCAATTGTGCTGTGTTTTCCTGTCCCTTAAATAGGGCTGTTTTTTTCTAGGTCGCACAATTGTCAGGGGGCTGGAACTCATAAAGGTCTCACAAAACACCCCCATGGCTTTCCTTATTAAACGCAAACACCCTCTCCTCTGATTTTAGCCATCAAAGCTCTGTTGCTCTCCCTCCTCCAGTCACCTCTCCAACAAAGACTGTGATTATTCTGACAAAATATTACAGAAAGATAATGAGAATGAATGATGGTTTGTTCTTACTGAATAAAAACGTTAAGTGCTAAAAGTGAGTGACGTATTTCTGATTAAACAAATTGCACAACTGACATCTAATCAGTTTTTATATTACGATGTAAACTAAAAATATTAAAACTAAACGTTTACAATTAAAGAATTTGGTTTAACAATATGAAGTATAATATTTTCTGGCCTTTTCAGAAGCAGATCTGCGCATTGGACAGCTGCAGTGGGGCGACAGCGGTGTATATTTCTGTAAGGTGATCATTTCTGATGACCTGGAAGGGAAAAATGAAGGCCAGGTGGAGCTACTGGTGCAGGGTGAGTCTCATGATTTTACATCCTTTTCAAAACCTTAATTAACACTAAAAAAAGTCAGTTCTGTACCCAGCTAACAGGCAACATCTTGTTAGGACGTTCTGTAAGGTTCTCTCAAAGTTATGAAGAAATGTTCTTCTAGTAATGTTAATACAGTTATCTGGTCTTTCATAATGTTTTCATTGAGTAAGCACAAAAACATTTATACATAGTTCAGAGTGTTCAGAGAACATTCAAAAGCAACTGTTATATGTTACCTGTCTTGTCAGGACTTTTGTTGTATTTCCTGTTTTTTATGCCATGTTTGTAGTTCATTGTAGTTTTTCATGTTGATTAGTTTCATAATTGTTCCCAGGTGTGTCTTGTTAGCTTCTTACCCCTTCTGTATTTATAGAATATGTGTTTCTCTTGTTCCTTGTCAGTTGATGTTTGCTGTTACATGTAGATGGCAGCGTTGCCAATTTAGCAATTTTGTCGTTAGATTTAGCGACTTCCCCACCTCTTTTGAGGCTTTTATTCAAAAGCCTAGTGACAAATCTAGCAACTTCTTGGACAAACCTTATCTAGAATCTGAGACTCGCCCACTGATATTTATATTTATATAGATCAGTGGACTCAGTGGCCATTATGACCTCATCTAGCAACATTTAGCCACCAGTTTTAGCTACTTTCCACTGAAAGCAGTTGGCAACACTGATAGATGGTTTGCGTTCTTTTGTTGACAGCTAATTTTCCCTCGCTCGTTGTGTTCCTTAGTTCTTAGTCTCAGTTTGTGTTTTTTTTTTTTTTTTTAGATAAACCCTGCACATAGATCCGCTTAACGCCTGCCATCTCTTTTGTTCCCACTAGCGTTACAGTAACGTTCCCATTATGTTTGTAAAATGATTAACGGTCAAATAATCAAGAAAGAACACAATGTATTTGGGACCTTAATGGGAACATATTTTGTTAGATGGGTATAACATGGTTTTTAAAAAGTCTGAACTGTTAAAAATGCTTGAAATAGTGAATGCTGTGCTTTAGGGACTCCCAATATCTGTGATTATTTACACAATTTTCTATGAAAAAGTAGCATGTTCTCTAAAACCTTGCTTTCCAAGTGTTTACTTTTGTGTGTGCATGCTGGGTTGTTGTATCTAAATAATTGTTAATGCCAATCCCTGTCTGAATTCCTGAGTGCACTTACAAGCGCTACCATGGCTACAACTGAACGGCGCATGCTTCTCGACATGGCTCAGATCCTTAATAAGAGAAGCTATTGTTCATTTGTGCCCAGGCAGATCAGGACAACCTCACATATTTTACATGTCCTGGACAGGATCACTGCAGAGAGAAACAATTTGTTTGGTGCTGTGGGACTGACCCCAACAGCATAAGTTATTTCTATGTCAGCTGGACAAAGCAAAGTCAGACGCCTCATGCCAGACAAAGAGTAAATAACCGGCCGTTATCGACATGAGCAATATAAGCCACTTCTTAAGCCGTTTCCATGGGAACGAAGGGGGTTTCAGGGGCCAGAGGATGCCAGAGACTCCCGAACAGTCCTGTGCGGTGAAGAGAAAAATAACATGAGAGGGTTAGAGCTTACACAGGAGGATCAACGAGAGTGTTATGTAGGCGCTAAGAAGTGGAGGATGTTGCTCCTGCCCTCTGAGTAATCAAGATTTAACTGGTTTATGAAATGGAGAGTGTAATATTTGGTGGTTAAAAGTTTGACTTTGAACCAGACACTCCCTATTTCATCACACTTGCTGTGTAGTCATATTACCTCCTGGTTCTTATCTTAGAAAAGCAACACTATTACTCAGAATTAGGAATTGCACTGTAATTACCAGTATTTAACAGTAATTTCTTATAATACCATATTCAGAATTCTGTGATATCAATGCAGGTGAAATGAATCAATAGAGTTTTACTGTGAATGTCAAACAAAACTCAACTGTTTTGAATAATAACCCACTTTTTACCACAGTAATTTGTTATCTTACCCAAGCAAATGAACTCATTTTTATAGATAATACAACAAATTACTGTGAAAAAAGTTTGTTATTATTCTAAACATTTGAATTTCGTTTGGTGTTTTGGTGTTAAGTATTCCTAGGTGGGAACTTGGACCATATTTGCTCTTAATTCATTTTCTCCCAATTGACATAAAAGTGTTATAGAACACAATTGGTTGTAGGGTATATTACAAAAAAGAGATAGTTCACCCAAAAATAAAAATTCTGTCATCACTTCAAACCAGTATTACTGTCTTTCTTCTGTAAATCACAAAATAAGTGGGTTTTTTTTTCCATATCAAGTCACTGGGGTATAATGTTGTTTTGTGCCCCATGGACTTTCATTTTATGGACAAAAACAAAATATCCTCTTTTGTGTTCCACAGAACAAAAAAGTCATACAAGTTTGGAACAATAACAGAATTTTCATTTTTGGGTGAACTACCCCTTTAAATCTGATAATAACTTGCAATCTACACTACATTGCTTGCCTCTTTCTCTCTTCATGTCTCTAGTCTCTTTTCTGAGGTCCCCTTTACTCTCAGGTTACAGTTGGTTTAATGACTGTAACGGAGGAGTAGAGGAGATGGAGGTGGATATTATTTTTCCTCTTCCTCTCTGCCAGCTAAGCACTTCCTGTCACTCAGGGATAAATCTGCTCTGACAGTGGGCAGATTTGTTTACAACACCCTCTAATTCACTTTAAAGACTTGTGGCTTTTTGTTATGTCTCATAAAATACGTCTGTGTTCACAAAATTTAAAGTCGTGATGTAATTTCTTCCACATTCTGACGTACATCCAAGTGAAATGGATTATGGGGGGAAAAATGTAGAATAGGGACTGTAGATAGGGTTCTATCGATTGGCTGTTGATTGGATATAGGCAGATCTGAATGCGCGCTTGCGGTCAATTATAAGATAGGGCGGAGTTTTGTAAGTTTTGACATTTTGATTAAAAATTACATGCTCAAAAAAACAAAACAAAAAAGCATGCACTGATAAATTGTTCACAATAAGATCACAAGATTAGAAAACAGATAGGGTGAATTTTCATTTCATGCTAACTTATCAGATAAGATTAGATCTCCTATTGCATTATGAATTGTATTCAGACACATAACATTTCAGGCCTTAGGCTAAACATTGAGGCCAGTTTATATGGTGAGAATGCTCTTTATTTTTGGCAGTGTGCCAGCCATTGACAAAGTATACTCAGTGTAAAATAGACTGTACATGTAAGGCCATTTCTCTCTCAGGGAAGACCTTTGTTGAAGGTAATTGGACAGTGCTCTGGGACACCTTTTAATTCCAAACAATGCCAACACTGTCTCCATGGTGATGACGTACCCTTGCCCCCTTTCGAGATGGTTAATGAGGCTGTGTGATTAATTAGTCTCCCATATTCCCCCACTGTCTCCCCCACTGAAGCCCCCTCTACCTCATCTCTTTCCCACTCTCTCTCCGTTCGTGCACATTAGTGAACCTGATCTGTGCTCAGGCCAAATATAAATACTAAACGAATGTACACATCTACATTGGCATAAGCCCTGGGAACCAGAAACATGTCAACATATCATTACTGTCAGTAACCACTACAGAAACACAGCTCTGGCCTAAAATTAGTTACTCATCCACAGAGGATTTTGACCTTTCAACTTTTTCTTGGCATGTGTCAGGGACACAGACACACACCTATGCACATAAACTACCAATCAAATGTTTAGACACACCTATGCATTCTTTATTATTAGGTTTTTTTTTAATATATATATTATAGAATAGTAGTACAGTCATCAAAGCTATGAAGTAACAAAATTGGAAGTATAAGGATTATCCAGTGACCAGAATTATCCACTCATGCTTAACAAATCAATTTAAAGTATTTAAGCATCATGAGAAACATAAATTCTGTGAATTGTGTCCAGACTTTTGACTGGTTAAAAAGTTACAAAAGCATTCACTGGGGAGGTACCTTTTCAAAAGGTACACTTTTGTACATTTTAGGTACTAATATGTACACTTTAGGTACTAATATGTACCTTTAAGGTACCAGTATGCACCCTTTAGGTACAAAGGTGTACCTTTTGAAAAGGTACTGCCCCAGTGACAGCGAGTGTACCTTTTTCTGAGAGTTTACTGTATATACATGCAAACTAAAACACTGTTCTTGATTTAGTCTGAACTGAGAAAATTGCCAAATGTGTTTAAAACCATGAATCAAAATGATCAAATCAGCTTTCAACTACACTTTTGATTAATTCACAGCCACTAACAGTGTAACTTTTCCATAATATCACACGCACAAGCCTTTACCCACGGCCCTAAACTTTGAACTTCCACCTGCTGCCCACTGCTGCTGTTCATGTCTGATCTTCTCCCTTCTCCAGGTAGGACAGGTGTGCTGGATGACATCCTGCCTGAGTTTGATTTGGAGATTATGCCAGGTACGCCTGCCTTACCTCTTTCTCCCCCTTTCCTTTTCAGTGAGTGCTCTCTCACACAGGCCCTTTTCAGTTAATCTGCTTTGTCCTCTGCTGCAATCAGCAAACTCTAAAATGCTCTGATCTGATGTGTTCCCCCTGAAAATTAAAAAACAACAAGTGATAATTCAAAATTTCAGGATACAATTGTCAGTTTAGCATAACATTACTACACATTATACATATATGCATGACGTAATGCATTATATTACTGCGCAACTAATCACGATTGTTACTTTTTAATGGAAAGTAACACATTAGTTACTTATTTCACCCTGTGCTGGTGCTTTCTCTCTTCCAGAATGCTTGCAGTTTTTTTATTCTAAGACACTTCATTGATTATAATTGGAGCAATAATTTTGCTGCATCGCATCATGCTGCTTGCTTGCATGCTGTCACATACACACCAAATTATGAGGTAAATTTAGAAGTAACACTTCTTATTCATTTGAAAGCGGCATTATGTTGGCCTGGTTAAAAATAGTGATTAGCGATTAATTGCAATTAGAAAATTCCAAAATCGGTGATGTGCCCCTGCTGTTATGTCAACAGCTCATGGTAAAAGACGTACAATGAAATAATGGCAAGAATACGAGTAGTCTGATTCGCCAAATGACTCTTATGAAGTGGTTCTTTTTAGTGAATCAGTAACATGCAACAGAATCATTGTAGTCCCGTTCACGAACAAATGACTCTTATAAAGCCAGTGCTTTTAATGAACCATACAAATGAACTCCATTGAGTAAAAATTCAGTTTTAACTTAAATATTGAATCTGGAATATAATTGAGAATTTTTATTAATACCCAGCTCTGGTATTATGGTGTAAATTCATAAACAAACATGTTACTTTGCTCTTTATTTCGAAAAAGTAATGTCTTGTTACCCCATGCTGTAAGTGCTCAGAGACAAATAAATATGAACATTCTTGAGAATGTAAAGTATCTCTGTCAAGAAAAAGATCAGTAATGTATGCCATTGGAATTTTAACACCACACCCAGAGGAAATTCATCATTAGGCCCGTAGAGAGTCCAGATAAGAGGTTCTGCATCATTCACACTCTCCCTTGTGGTTGGTCATGATCAGAGACTTCACATCCTGTGGGCAAAAATGATTTCAGGACAGCACTTCCTTCAGCATCTGCTTGTGTCACGGAAACCAAGTTTCCTGATGAGTCTTTCTTGTCCCCCTTTTAGAGTGGGTGTTTGTGGGAGTTGTCGTCCTTGGTAGCGTTCTCTTCCTGTTGTTGGTTGGGATCTGCTGGTGCCAGTGTTGCCCTCACTCCTGCTGTTGTTATGTACGCTGTTGCTGCTGTCCTGATACATGTTGCTGTCCAAAACACTGTGAGTACACAAACACACACATGCATACTACACGTTGTATGTATTCACAAGCTGAAAAAAAAAAAAAATTCCGTTTTGCCTTCTCAGTATACGAGGCAGGAAAGATGGCAAAGAGCGGCCAACCTCCTCAGATTGCCATGTACCAACCTTACTATGTTCCTGGTGTGCCTGTGGTTTCTGTGGTCCCTCCAGCCGCTCCATCCATCATTGAACCCAAGTTATCTACATTACCTCGTTCAGCAGAAAACAATATAGCTGGAGGTAAGTAAAAAATACAGCAGCATGTGTAAAGTCATTGCTTTTTCTTTGAACACATCTGTCCAATGCCTGTCTAGTGAAAATGCATCTTCTTTTGATTGAACAACTTATGTCTGCATCATCTAACTCAAATCAAACTCAACTAACATCATTTTCAGCTGGTCCTGCAACTTTTGTCTTCATGTTATGAAACAGGCTAAGGGATAGGAATTGTGGTTGGATGAGATGAGAGTATTTGCTGTATTTGAGTATGTTTGTGAACATGAGCTAACAGCAGTAGACAAAGACTTGGAAATAGAGTTATCTTAAGTTTTAAAGATGCTGACAGTGGAACAAGCTAGCTGGCATTGTGAAGATAGCAGTTGTTTTGTCTATGGGATTGGTGATTGGTTTCACACTGTATGTGTGTAGTATTAACAAGAGAAACATTTGTAAAACAGCTGAGTGGCAAACACTGAAGGAGGAATTGGTTCATTGAAAGTCTATGGATCTTCTCATGTGTGAATGACATTTTTAAACTTTGTTGGCAAATAAATAAAAAGTTTTGCAAATGGTTTAGTTTAGAAGCTGCATTTAAAGTTTTTTTTACTAAAATATAACAATAAATTAATGTACGTTTTAACATTTAATTTTATCAAACAGAAAATATTTTAAAAAGTGTTTATTTCTCAATTTAAATAGATTTATTTATTTACATATTATTTTTAAGTGGCACTCCTAATCCTCCATAGTTATACTGGCTGAGCTGGATTGCAGGTGGTGCATGTATAAGACACAGGGTTTTGTGGTACAGCAGGCTAAAATGGAGCAGTTTAGTGAATTTGTCCCAAAATCCAATAATTGCGTAAATACAGTATGCAATATTCTAAAATAGTTTGCATGCTTCTGTAAAAGCTTAACCAAGTCCTGTTTGAGTGTTACATTTGTGTGTTTTAAAGGGTTAGTTCACCCAAAAATGAAAATAATGTCATTAATTACTCACCCTCATGTTGTTCCAAACCCGTAAGACCTTCATTCATCTACAGAACACAAATAAAGATATTGTTGATGAAATCCGATGGCTCAGTGAGGCCTCTATTGAGAGGGTCTCAAGGTCCATAAGGGTACTCAAAACATATTTGAAACAGTTCATGTGAGTTCAGTGGTTCTATCTTAATATTATAAAGTGACAAGAATACTTTTTGTTTGCCAAATAAAACAAAATAACGACTTTTCAACAATATCTATATGGGCCAATTTCAAAACACTGCTTCATGAAGCTTCTGAGCTTTATGAATCTTTTGTTTCTAATTAGTGATTCGGATCTCCTATCAAATGGCTAAACTGCTGAAATCATGTGACTTTGGCACTCCGATTCACTGATTCGATTCCTAAAGCTCTGAAGCAGTGTTTTGAAATCAGCCATATAGATATTGTTGAAAAGTCTTTATTTAGTTTTTTTGGTGCACAACAAGTATTCTTGTCGCTTTATAATATTAAGATAGAACCACTGAACTGACATAAACTGTTTTAAATGTGTTTTTAGTACCTTTATGGACCTTGAGAGCTTGAATGGCTTTGCTCTCAATAGAGGCCTCACTGAGCCATCAGATTTCATCAACAATATCTTAATTTGTGTTCCGAACATGAACGAAGGTCGGTTACGTAGAACAACATGAGGGTGAGTAATAAATGACATTATTTTCATTTTTGAGTGAACTAACCTAAACTAAACTCTAAATTATGCGCAGTATGTATGGTAATATGGACATAGTAGCAACACACGGGTCATGTGTGTGTCTACAGTGCGCAGTGGCTATCGACTCCAGGCCAGTCAGGGTCAGGACGCTATGAAGGTTGTGTACTACGTAGAGAGGGACCTGGCGCAGTTCCACCCTACCAAGGGGGCCAGTCATCCATGTAAGCCTCTATGCAGTCAGCATGTTTCTGTACAGTATATTTATGCGTGTGAAAAAGGAAGGCTGAATTTTAATTTTAAAGTTGAGTCGGTGATGTAACAATGGTCAACTGACACACCTGATGACTTATTTAATTCATATCATCATCATCATCATAACTGTCCTTTTAAAGGTCTAATATGTAGTTTATGCAACATTAGCGGCACCAAATCGAAGAGAAAAGCGGCACCAAATCAAAGTGTCAAAAATAATGATTGTTTCCAATCTAAACTCACCCATGGACCTGCCTTTTACATTCATGGGATAGTTCACCCAAAAAACGGAAAATCTGAAAAAAAAAAACCATTTACTTGCCTTCATGTTGTTCCAAACCTGTATAGTTTTTTATCTTCTGTGGAAGAAAAAAGATATCTTGAAGGATGTCACACTTTCATTGAATGGACACACACACACACACACACACACACACACACAAACAAATTTCCAAAACATCAAAAACATTTTTTGTGTGTTCCATAGAAGAAAGTCATACAGGTTTTGGAACGGCATGACAATTAGTAAATGATGACAGATTTTTAATTTTTAGATGAACTACCCCTTTAAAATAAATCTGTGATTATGCATGCTTCTTGATCAAAATTCATAATATTCTAACCAGTTCATCATTTCTGCCATATTTAGATTTCCTGCTACATGCTATAGGCAATGGCAATAGATTTGTGTTGTTTACGTCAGTGTTATTGTAAAAGAAAAGCAGAACATCAAGTCCATAAAGATGTCATTGTGTCAGCAGCTGGCAGCCTATCAGAACTGAGCTCTCTGCACGATGGTGACACAGACTTTAGACAGACCTATCGGCAGGTCCAGAGGAAAGCACTACCACCCATCAGTGACCACATTGATGAGGCGCGTCTCCGAACAACATCGATTGGCCATGGGCTCCGCCCCTCACATTATCAGGACGAGCATGACAACAGGTAAAATTTCAGTGTGCGTGTGTGACTGTGTGTGCATGACCTTATAATTCAGCACAGGGGTTTTCAAACTAGAGACACAGGAGGTTGTTAGGTGGTCTGTGGACACATTAAATTGACAATAAAGACATTTTCAATGTTACAAAAAAAAAAGTTTTCTAGGATATTTCAAATAAATGCTGTTATTTTTATCCTTCTATTCATCAATGAATCCTAAATAACTGTATTATGGCTTGTGCAAACATATCCTCATCGCTATGATCAGATGCTTTCTTAACTGCTGTTTTCTCATCAGCCATTTTTGTTGTGTTTATTTTGTTGTTGAAAGTGCACAGCACATATTTACGTATTCATCTAAATGCCGGTCTCAGCAGTGTGGGCGGCATCGGGATGTTCGCTTACAGTATACCGCTGGTCACATATTTCAAACTTCTTTTTACCCCTAAGCGAAGAACGAAAAAGAACTTTGCTGTGAGTATATCGGGTCTTTAGTGTATTTGTGTGCACTAATAATATCATGACTGTTTGTGCAGGTGGAACTGTCGCTCTGAGCACCTGCCTCGCAAAGCTTTCACCAGGGGGCGCACGGGGTCACTAGATGAGCTGGAAGAGTTTGCTATTTCGTATGGCCCACACGGTCGACGAAGAGGTGACTTTCGTGGACCTCAGCAAGACTTTGAAATGGGACCAAGGTCGCGGGACTATCCACCGTCATACCGAGACGGGCCACGTTATTCTCGTGATGATGACGATAACAACTGGCGTCGTCGAGGCTCGCCACCTTCCCCACCAAAAAGGCGTGACGCAGGTGACAGTGAGCGTTATGTTGCACGCCAGAGGTCATATGACGATACCTACCTGAACACTTTACTGGAGCGCAAGGCTAGGGGCCATGGAGAGTGGGGTGGGAGGACTGATGATGACAGTGACACACCCTCAAAAGGCAGTTCGAAGAAGAGCAGTGACTGTTACAACAACAGGTCACCTAGCAACCGCCCCGAGGAGGATGATCCTTTACCTCCGTACTCTGAGAGGGAGGCGGAGAGGTTTAGAACTGAAGAGCTTATAGCGAGGGAACGGTACAGGACTGTTGATCGCCCTTTTTCATACACACGTCCGGCTCAAGGACTGTCCCATACGCTACAGGAGCGCAGGGAGGACAGGGACAAACCCAGGAAACTGGTGAGTTACTTATAATGGTCAGCCCTGGTTTCTGTACATTGAAGGGTGGAACAAACTTCCTCCAAGCCTAAAAAGAAGAGATGAGTGAGATTCCTTTAATATGAAATGTAAAGCCCCAAATGTTAAAGAGCACAAATAAGTGTTCTATCTTTGAAAACAAGCTGTATCTTGTCAAAAAAACATCTCATCTCACCAACCATGTATGATTCATTCATATTTACATAATCTGAAAATTCTAGTCCTAACATCAGTTTCAGAAATCATGCACTTCTCAGACCTGTGGCCTTTTGGGTTTTGCAAGGTCAAATCCAGCTTGCCACATCTCTCAATCCCATTCCCTGGAATAAAAGTGGCAAAAATAAAATTTAAATATAAAACTTGTTCTTACAGCTTCAGAATTTAGGGAGCTACTACTAGACTGACGGGTAAAATTATGATGTTTATTTTGTAGCTAAAAACTTATGTTAAACAGAATTTCCTATTTCCTTCTCAGACTTACTGTTTTGAACTACTGTTAACAAGGACTGGAGTAATGCTGAAATTCAGCTTTGCCATCACAGGAATCAATTACATTTTAAAATACATTAAAATAAAAAAAGTTATTTTTAATTGTAATAATATTTCACAATATTACAGTTTTCATTGTTATGATTTTTTATCAAATAAATGTAGCCTTATTGAGCCTAGGAGACTTCTTTTAAAAACATTAAAAAATCTTACCGACCCAAACTTTTGAACAGTAGTGTATATAATAAAAAATGATAGAAAAAAAACTTTATTTTTTGCAATTGTGAATTTATATCCAAAAAGTTATGACTTTATATCTCACAATTTGACTATTTCTTATTTTATCTCACAAATACCTTTTTATATTTTTAAATCTGAAGAAATAGATTAGACATCTACTGCCAGCCTAGATTTTTTTGTTGTTGTTGTTGTATTTTTATGTCATTTGTTTTCCAAAGAGTGACCTAGAGAGATCTGAATATGAAATTATTTTAATTGTACAGTTTATTTTGTGTATGCTGAAATGTAAATCATATTCTTTACAAGAATGTATGTAAGTCCGGTTTGAATCGTCAAAAAGTTTGATTTCTCAGGCAGGTTTTATGTGTTTGTTCTGTTTGCCTGAATGTGTCATAAATGTCATCACTAACTCTAATGGGCTCTAAGTACTGCATTACACTGGCACACTAACAACGCATCTGCAAACGCATCATGCTAATGGGTGTCTAATGTGTGGCTCTTGGTGTTTTTTAACAGACCACTCATCTAAGCAGAGACTCTCTAATTGTGTGACGTCCTCAGACTGAGCTGACATCATACTAATAACATCACCATCAAGCTGAAGAGAAATGCCCCAGACACTAAGCATCAATCAGTCAGCAAGACACATTTTAGGATCACACAGACATGAAGAGCTTGAGAACTTTTGCTGGTCAAGGGCAAGAACGTAGTGTGTGTGTGTCTGTTTTTAATGTCTATATTGCTTAATTATGACCTACTTTCTTCATCAGTCCTCAAGACTGCCACTGCACTAAAGTTGTGCTAAAAAGGACTTTAAAATGGTTCAGATGATATTTAAGTGCTCTAAACATTCCTTGGTATTTTGTATATCTTCAGTACTGTAATGGGACATTGTCTCTGATATTTCAATATGGCCTTTGTTTGCACTGTACTATACATTTGTATCAGTGTTAATCAGTTGGCTGACTCTCAAGGGAAGCATAAATGTTTGTGCTTTTTATAATGTGCCATTTATTTGTATTCCATGGTTTTAAAATAATGATTTTGATATGAGGGTCAAAGACAAATAAAACAAACAAAAGTGTAATACAGCTTTGAATTTTGTTTTTTTCCCCATACATTAGAATGTGTCTGGTTTAATTTTATATTTTTCTGAAAATGACTATCATTCTTCTTCTTTTTTTCTTTCTTTCTTTTTTTTTTTTTTTTTTTTTTTACCATGATTTACAGAAGACACCCACTAAAATGTCATTCAGTGTTAAAATAGTTTAAATTCCAAAAAATATTTTTTATTTAAACAAGAATCATTTGATGACAAATTAAAAGACTCATTTTAAGGATCACAGTGCGGCCCCCTAATAATAAAAGAGCCAATCGCTGATTGGTAAAGTCATTGCGTCACTGCAGCTGCAGTTAGAGGCTCCGGTTCCCATAGAAACCGAAGACTCGCGATTAGGACTGCACATGCGCGTTGAGTCTTCTAGCCTGAAAAAAATAAGCTTTTTTAAAGCTATTTGAGCACAAGAAACAACATTTATGGGACAGTTCATGTCAGATTTTGTTGCTGATTTGAAATATGTTATTTAATTGTGAGTTCGCCAAGCAGTTTTTGAGATTTCAGGATTCCCCCATTCAAATAAATAGGTCTTGGTCTTGGATGCCCGAAATCGCTGCCCGGAGGCGCTGCAAATATGGCCGCCGAGTGAACAGACTTTCCTTGAAAGCTTTTTATTTTTTCAGATAACCTTTCATGAGAAAATATGTCTTTCCTCTTGCTTCAACATACATAGGAAAACAAATAAGATTTTTTTTTTTTTTCACCAATACAGAATCAAGTCCAAGCAGGAAACTAGACAGGACACAGTAAAGGAAAGGATGCTTCTTTCAGGATGAGATTACAATACCAGGAAACAATATGATACGAGCCCTTGCAGGTGTTTAGTGCTCAAACTATACGCTCAGATCTCTGTATCGCTCTCTTTTCAAAAACTCTCACATTGTGTTATAGTTGATAGTTAGTAACATTTATTATTAACAATTAATAATAAACATTTTTCACCGCCAATAAGATGTTTAGGCAGTTTATAGTCAACAAAAACGTCGCAAATCGCCATATTAATATTAAATGTGTGGTCACGTGTGGCATTTTACAGTAGTTTGAATGAACCCAAGTTATTCAGAACTTAGAGCTGGAATTAATTTACCTTTAACCAGTCTAAGCTGGTCTGAGCTGTTTTGCTAGTCTCCACATCTAGACAGGCTTGTCTGTTGGCTGGTTTTACGGGGGTTTGAGTAGTTTTCAGCTGCTTCGTTACTACAAAAATAAAATATTGTGAAGGGAGTCTCTTGGTCCATCAAGTGACGCCCCCTGGTGGTTAAATGCTAAAAATGATACCAACATCTATTTTTTTTTTTCATTCTACCGAATAAAGTAAACAATGCAACAGCCCTTTTATTTTGAGCAATGACACAGTTAGAATAATATCAATGTGAAAAACAAGAATTTGATGTTGAACAATAATCAATAATGAATCACCTTTAATAGAATAACATGACCTAACTCGGTTTTTCTAGGTGTTGTGCACCTGTTGATGGGTGGAGTTTTTGGCGTCATCGTGGAATGGGGGAGGGTAATCGGGCTTCCGAAGAGTAAAGGTGTTTACACTGACTCGAGAGAATATAGGTAAAAAAGAACATTTCTGGATGAACACGTGATGGCAATCGTATATTGTCTATATTTGTTTGAGTCGCAAATATAAGATTTTGCTGTGTTCTGGAAAAATACAGTGAAGGAAAAAAACTTCCGTGTAACCGAGAAACATGAAAGAAACACTGAAGCTCAAGGTGTTTGCGCTCGTGTTCTGCGTATTTCCAACAGGTAAGTTGCCATTCAGAATAACTGTCAGGCGTTAAACTGGAATATTAGGGGTTTGTTTACTATCACATTATACCGCTTTTAAAATATTTTCTGAAAATTCTGTTCATTGGCGAAGTTAATGATTAGCAAACGCAAACATGACAGGCCGATAAACCCGATCACGTGATTTACAAGCTTGCTTGTAAACATGCTTCAATGTTATGTTTTATTGAATCTTAATTCTGTTTATATATGTAAAGATTTTTAAAACAGTGATTTTTTTTTTTCTTCAGGCCTGGAGCTGTCATGGAAATAAATGCAGCCTTTCAAATTTGTATAATGAGCAAGATTATTTTTTTGTTATGCTCAGCTCTAGAATATTTAATTGGTTAAAAATCGTTATTTGTGAGTAAAATAATAATAATAATAATAATAATAATGAATGTGAAAATAATGGAAAATTGTTGTCCAAAAGGTGTGGGAACCCTGATGCAAACAGTGTGTTAATTGATCCCTCTCCCTCTCTTCCCAGAGCTGTTGTCTATCCAGGTTACTGTTCCTCAGACAGAGAGATACACAATGTTATTTGCTTCTGTCACTCTGCGCTGTGACTATTCCACCTCTGCGAACCAACAAGATGTCCTGGTCACATGGCGATACAAGTCCTTCTGTTTGGATCCAGTTCTGGAATACTACTCAACTGGTGAGTGGTATAGGTTAATTGAATATAGAAGGCTTGAGTGCTGCAAAACTGTTGTGAGCAAATCTCTTATTGTCCGAATAGATTGATGTGACCATGTGTGGTTCTCTCTTTCTTCAGCATATCAAGCAGCTCTGGGTCTGAAGCAGGACCCAGCCAATGATTGTCCAGACAGTCAGCGCACTGTCCGCGTAGTGATTCAGAAAAGAGGCATCAATGAAGCTATGCTGGGGACAGAGTATCGAGAGCGCAAGATCTCCATGCAAAACAGTGAGTCTGGACCTACAGGAGCTTTAATCACTGAACAAGATGTTTTAACCCTGTAAAGCCTGATTTATTAAATAATAGTAAGAAAAATCATTTTTAAATGGAACAGTTTATTGAACTTTTAGAGAATTTTTTTTTTAAGAATTAAAAGAAAAAGGTTTGCGTATTTCATACATCATGCTTTTTATGGCTCATATAGGATGATATAGTGAGAATATGAAGCTCACACTTGAGGAGAATAAAACAAATTTTATACAGAGGTCCAAACTGAGCAAAAATGTGCAATTCTGATAGCTTGTAATGTAAATCGATGAGATTTTTATAACAGTATAGCAGACTACTTGCATAAAATGCATATAAATATCAAGTGTATATCTATACATCTAGATATACACTTATCTCCTATATACATCTCCTAATAATGTCTTAGCAAGATTGTTTAAATGCTTAGTCTTGTTTCAGTCCAGTAAATGTTCATCTTGAAATATTACTAACAATTTAAAAGTTATTCTTACTGTTTAGTTTATAAAAATCATTAAAGATTTTGACTTACTAAAAAAGTCTAAACTATCAACTAGAAGGTAGAAGGCATGTAGTAGATTGCTTTTCGATCAGTTAATAATTCAGAGACATTCATTTATCAAATATTATACAGGAGGCTTTATAGATTTAATTACATTGTAGAAAACTGTGTGTGACAACCACTGCTGTATATTTACACAGAACCACAGTCATGCAAAACAATGTATTACAATCTCAAAAAGTCTTAGGAAGCTCATTAATCAGGATCTCACATCACTTTGAATCAGTTATATCAGTTATTTTTGTATGTATGTTTAATAGATGCAGACCTGGTAATCAATGAGGTCATGTGGTGGGACAACGGCATGTATTTCTGCTCCATCGACGCAGCGGGTGATGTTGTGGGAGACTCCGACAAGGAAATCAGACTCATCGTGTATCGTAAGTATTAACACACCGAAGACTTGCTTTTAACCAAAAAACATTTATAGATGCTGATGAGGTCACATCCCCTCTTCCTCCCAGACTGGCTGACTGTGCTGCTCATCATCCTCGGGGCATTGCTCCTGATCATGCTGCTTTGTATCTGCTGCTGCCAGTGTTGTCCTCAGAACTGCTGCTGCTATGTCCGTTGTCCCTGCTGTCCTCGTACTTGCTGCTGCCCAGAAGAAGGTATTCACACGCTTTGAAGTATCTTTGACTGTGTGGATCTATCACACTAGGCAATTTATTACATATATTCTCAGTGTTCTACTTCAACTCGTTGTCAGGTCCTTAGTATAAATGTTTGATTATCGATATATATACAGTGCCCTCCACAATTATTGGCACCCTTAGTAAATATGAGCAAAGGCGGCGGTAAAAATAATCTGCATTTTTTATCCTTTTTATTCTTTTTTTTATTCTTTTATCCTTTCATTCAAAAAATTATCAAAATTCTAACCTATCATTGAAGTAAAACAATTGAAAAAGGGGGGGAAAACTCATTATGAGATAAATGTTTTTCTCTAGTTCACGTTGGCCACAATTATTGGCACCCAATTATTGCAATGTCCTTTTCCCAAGATAACAGCTCTAAGTCTTCTTCTAAAATGCTTGATGAGTTTGGAGAACACCTGACAAGAGACCATTCCTTCATACAGAATCTCTACAGATCCTTCAGATTCCCAGCTCCATGTTGGTGCTTCTTCTCTTCAGTTCACTCATTTTCTTTAGGGTTCAGGTCAGGGGACTGGGATGGCCATGGCAGAAGCTTCATTTTGTGCTCAGTGACACATTTTTGTGTTGGTTTTGATGTTTGTTTTGGATCATTGTCCCGATGGAAGATCCAATCATGGCCCGTTATAAGATTTCTAGCAGAAGCGGTTAGGTTTTGATTTTTATCTGTTAGTTTTTGATGCCATGTATCTGAACAAGATGTCCAGGACCTCCAGCAGAAAAATAGGCCCACGACATTAAAGATCCAGCAGTATATTTAACCGTGGGCATGAGATACTTTTTATCCATGTGTGCACCAAACCCATCTGGTGGGTTTGATGCCAAAAAGCTTTTGTTTTTAGTTTCATCTGACCATAGAAGCCGGTCCCGTTTGAAGTTCCAGTCGTGTCTGACAACTGAATATGCTGGAGATTGTTTATGGATGAGAGCAGAGGATTTTTCTTGAAACCCTCCCGAACAACTTGTGGGGATGTAGGTGCTGTTTGATCATTTCTTTTAGGCTTTCTGAGACTCAAGACTCAACTAATCTTTGCAATTCTCCAGCTGTGATCCTTGGAGAGTCTTTGACCACTCAAACTCTCCTCCTCACTGTGCATTAGGACGATTTAGACACACGTCCTCTTCCAGGCAGATTTGTAACATTTTTAGTTGATTGGAACGTCTTAATTATTGCCCTGATGGTGGAAATGGGGATTTTCAATGCTGTAGCTTTTTTCTTATAGCCATTTTCTATTTTGTGAAGCTCAACAATCTTTTGCTGCACATCAGAACTATATTCTTTGGGTTTTCTCATTGTGATGAATGATTACGGGAATTTGGCCTTTGTGTTTACACATATTTGTACTCCTGTGGAACAAGAAGTCATGGCTGGACAATTTCATGCTCCTAGTCACCCTGGTGTGCTAAAAAATGTAAATATGAATGGGAATATACTTCAGAGATATTTTACTCATAGGAATTTCTAGGGGTGCCAATAATTGTGGCCAATATGTATTGGAGAAAAACATTTATTTCATAATGTGAGTTTCCCCCCACTTTCAAATGTTTTACTTCGATGAAAGGTTAGAATTTTTTGAATGAAAGATCAAAAGGATAAACAATGCAGATTTATTTTCACAGCCGCCTTTGCTCATATTTACCAAGGGTGTCAATATTAATATTATATTTTTTGATATTTTTGATATATTACAGGACACTATAGTTCATTTATGTAAGTGAGGATAGCAAAATAAACTGTGACATATTATACCCAAAATTCTTCATACAGTGGACTACCAGTAAAACTGATAACAATTTGGAACCAAAAATTGTTCAGACACTTTGACCTGACCATGTGTTATCTGACATAATTAAGATTAATTTTTTCTGACAGTTTAACTCTGAGATCTTGTCATATTTGGTTTGACTGTGTGTGTGTGTGTGTGTGTGTGTGTGTATACAGATAAATATATATATATATATAAAAACACACACACACACACACACATATACATACCCAGTAGACTATGATTATAACATAATATACATTATAAATATTTTAGTATTATTAATAATAATATAAATATTATTTTAATTAGTAAGATTTAAACAATAATATTAATAATATTTTATTGTTATTATTAATAATAACATTAATAAAAATATGTGGAATCTATTTTCACTTTTCGCTTTTTTGACAATAAACTAAATTAGTCCTACAGCTAAATTAGTACTACAATAATACAACATAATATTCATTATAAATATTATTAATAACATGTATTCATTTAAATAATAATAACAACAAAAATATTCTATTATATATTTTATATATATGTATTATATATATTTCTATTATATATAATAAAAATACTGTATGGACCTAATTTTTTATTTTGACAATACAAACTAAATAATCAGACTATGACAATACAATATAATATGCTTTATAAATATATATTATTATTTATGATCTAAGTATTCTGTTATATAATAATAATAACAACCATAATGTTCATAATACTTAATTGTGGTTGTTGGTATTATAATTATATATTTATATAATAATAATAATAGCATAATTTAATTATTATTACTGATAAAATATGAATCTCTGATATCAGATGACTTCTTTGACAGCCCATCCTATAAAATTTGATTGTATTTAAATATAGTGAAATATATGTTCATTTGTCTTTTTAGCTGTGATGCGCCACAGAATGATGCGTGATGCTCAAAAAGCAATGGTACCATGGCTCCATGGCCAGCCCATCTATGCCCCCATTGCCTCAAATCCGTCTTCTCAGGGGAACCCTTTACTTTATTCAGGTCAGTATTACTTCCTTACTAATAACTGCTGTGTTATCTTACTATCTGTTAATAACATTGTAGCTGCTTCAAAGAATAGTAATAGACTGACACTAATAATATGTCCTCAACAGGGTCTTTTTCTGAACCTTCATCCAAACACAACCTTCCCATGGCCCCGATGGCCATTCCTGCCCATCAACCACCATACGTACCTCAGCATGGATACCATGCCAATGGCAGCATGAATGGGAGTGTACATGGCAATAACCAAGTGTTAGATTTTCTCGAGACCCAAGTAAGAGGGATGGATGTGGCCGCCCCGATTCTTCAACCTCAACATCATTACACAGGAGTCCCGCACCAAAATCTTCAACATCAATATGCAGCCCCACAACCCCAATATGTAACGCCACCACCTCAACCTGTCCATCAAGCTGTGACTTTTTCAGCCAGGCCGCCCAGCATGCTCTCAGCCCTGGATGAGATGGGTGTCCAAGGTGTAGAGCGTAGGGTCATCCAGCTGCCTCCCATCGTTGGCCGAGCGAAACAAAGCTCTCGGCGGGGCAATGATGGTGGAAGACCCCGGCAGTCTAGTCAGTCCAGCGGTAGCTCTAACCGCAATGGTCATCATCGTGATAATTCACAGAGAGGGATCCCACGCAGCTACAGTGATGAGTCAGACTGGGATAATAGGCGTGGAGGTCGAGGTTCAGCAGGACGCAGGGGAGATTCGGATAGGTCTCGTCCACGTGTTCGCAGTAAAAGGGAGCTGCTGGAGGAGTTGGAGCGTGCGACAAACCATAGAGACAGGAGCTATTCGCCTTCACCGCGTAGGGGCTCCTGGAGTTCAGACGAAGAGGACAGTTATAGAAAAGGAAAGCGATCTCAAGGGAGACTGTCTGAGAAACCGCCAGCTTACTCTTCCATTGACATAATAACTGGCCACAGCAGGAGAAGTGACCATTTCTCGGTAAGAATATGAAGATTTATGATTTGTTCATCACTAATAGACTGTGATTAATACTGTGCTCTCAAAACAACGGGATAGTTCACTTAAAAAGGAAAATTCTGTCATCATTTACTCACACTCATGTTTTTCCAAACCGGTATGACTTTCTATCTTCTGCTAACACAAAAGAAGGTATTTTGACAAATGTCTCAGTTTGCTTATGAGTAAAAACTTTTCTTCAAAATATCATCTTTTGTGTTCCTCAGAAGAAAGAAAGTCATACAGGTTTGGAATGAAATGAGGGTGAGTAAACTGTGACAGTTTCACTTATGGGTGAACTCTAAAATATAAAACTATCCCTTGGGTTTGCTGAAATGGAGAGAGTGCATGTGATTTGAACAAAAATAAGTAGCATTTTTAGTATTTTTAAGTCACTTTCAATAGTCAAGTCACCTATAATATATAATTTTGGCTGTATAGCAGCTCTAGAAGAATATAGTGTCATTGTCCAGCTTAAGTAAGTTCAGTATTGATTAATTTCTGTTGTAAAAATCATTCGTTATTAATTTAGTTCATTTATCTATACAGCAGCTCTGGAGAAAACAGTGATGTCATCGTCCAGCTCAGTTCAGTTCGCATATAATTGTGCCAATGCAGGCAGATCAGTAATATTGTTGAATATTAAGTGTCCTCAATTACGCAAGGCAAGGAAGTCAAACTCCAACAGGTGACAGAATGGAGAAAAAAACCTTGGGAGAAACCAGGCTCAGTCAGGGGGCCAGTTCTCCTCTGGCCAACAAACGAACAGTGCATGATTTATGATTCAGGCAGCATTACAGGTCAGAAGTGAGACTGGGATCAGAACATTCAAAAATATTTAATCCAGTTCCATAAAAAAGAGTCTTCTCCATAAAAGTACATAGAAATATTTATTGTTTGTCTTATCATAAATAATCTCTCTCTTACAGGATAAGAGCTCTCGCAGTGGCACAAGCGTTGTGATCTAAGTCCTCGTCCTTCATTTCCAGCCTGATCTGTCCTTACCCAGCATCTACATCTACTAGACTACTGTTATTGGGACAAATATTGCAATTTAGCACAAGAATTAACCAGTGATCACATATGGCCTGCAATAGACCCCTGGAAGACAGTAAATGCACTGTACAATATTTTTTTTTTTTTTTTTTTTACACATCTTATTTTATATAATCGATTTTAAATATTATGTGATCAGTTGAAAATATTTCTTTGTTTTATACTGCCAGTGTAACTTTTCACAGTTTTCACTGTACATTGATTAATTATTAACCACAGTAAGGTTTTTGCTTTTTGATCAATACAATTTATAGATGAGACCCTAAGACTGATGGCACTAAAGTGAAGGTTGTACATAAAAAAGCCTCATTGGTTCATTTGGGTTTTCTGTTTACTTTTAGTTAGTCTTTGTCTGGAGTAGTTTTAATATTGGTTTAGTTGCTTTGTTTGTTGTCCTTGGGAAGATTTCAGTTTTATATTTGAGTATGTATGAGTACATATGTGTTATTATTAGTTGCATTTAAAAAAAAGAGCATGACCATTCTTTAACTTGTACTCAAAAGCTACATGAACTGTACCAAAAGTTTCCATTTTTTTCTCATGCTGAGAATTGATGTAGTTGGAAACTGCAATAAAGTTACTTTTACATGTTTTTTGACTAGAGATTTTTGAACTTTTGAATACTTTCCAGCATGCCTTTTATGCAGACGTGCACTTTTCTCTGTCAACTAAATTATTTTTTAATAATAATAATATGCTTAATTATAGTACTATTATTAAAGAAGAATACGCGGTTTATGGAGTCTTTTGTGTTTTTTGTGTGTGTTTGTAGAAGATTGACCACACAACTTCATTTATAAGAACATGTTTGAATCGGAAATCCGAGCGACGTACACGATAAAGTGTCTGTTTTTATTCTGTAAATTTAAAATGCAAACGTTTGAACAAACAAAAAAGACGGGGAGCGGCCAGACAAGTCTACAAATCATCCGTTTATATGGAAACTACGTCACTCGCATGGCCTCATCCTATTGGCCACTTCTGTCCAAATGGGCGGACCCAAGAGCCCGACAGCTTTGGGAAGCGAAAGCGTCAATGTCAAACAAACCTGGATCGTTTTTATCAGCGAATTTCAACATCATCCACAGACAACGGGCGTCAGTGGAGACAGGCAGCAAACAGCAGGTCAGCATTTGGATTCAACCTAGTGAAGCAGAAGGTGCCGGTGGACTGGCTGTTCTCAGGTACTCGGCTTTGCTTGTAAACAAATGTCTTATAGAACAATGACAGTGCCGAACCTCTCCGTAATGTGCATTTGGCCTCAAACATCTACTGTTGTTTAACTGAAGAAGCGTAGGGAACATCTACAGATCATAATACAATACATAATGCATTTGTGTGGATATTTGTGTTCTACCTAAAGGCCTTGTTTACAGTTGGAGAGGACGAAGTTGCTGAACCTGCAAAATTTGTATTAGTAATTTATTATTTGCACCGCGACAGCCCGTTATAATAAAATAAATTACCATGCTGACCACATATGATTGCTATGACAGTTATTCTTATTACTGTAAAATCATTTTGTTGGATTATCAACTAACATGTTACAAAAACCAGCTTGAACATATAATGGTTGGATTTTTTGCTACTCTAGGTGGTCTACCAGCTAGAAACCAGCTATTAAACCAGCAATAACTGTAGCCAGTTGCAAAAACTGTTTAGACTACCTTACTAGTTGGTCATCTAACTTCAAAAGTTACTAAAATATGTAGATAAGTCTAATTTGAATCTGAAAAGACTGATTACCTTGGTTAACTGCTTGTTGGTCAGACTTTAAGATACAGCCTTAACATAGTGGCTGTGTTTATGCAACTTAACAGAGGAGGGGGGGGTTGGCAGAAACCATGATTACCATTATGAAATTTTCAAAAGAAATCTCTCTGAACCTGAATTCTCTCGTTTTGCAGGAATCATGAACTCTCTCTCGGGTAAGAGTGTGCTGGCGCTGTGCAGGGTTTTCTCTAGTCCCCTGTCACTCCCTCCTGCTATCGTAGGGGCAGTGAGGGTCTGTCACACAGGTGTGAACTCCAAGGGCACTGTCTTCACCAAAAAACGAGGCTATGATATCACCAGGAACCCCCACTTGAACAAAGTAAGCATCTTAAGTGCCCAAAACTCTGTGCAGACATGATCTACGTGACAAAGTCAGTGCTTTGATGTGATTTTATAACATTTAGTAATGCCAAAGTCCCCAGAGATAAGAAAATAAGAAAGTGGCATTGTGAAATCTTTAATCTGAATGCAAAGTCTGACCAAGCATTATGAAGCATCGAGTGGAGGTCAATGCAGAGTTGTAGGAAATGACTCAGGAGTTTTGCAAAGCACTTTTTGCTGGGTAGTGAAAATGTGTCTATGTAAATGTTTTTTTCACATTCTGTATCCTGTTTGGAAAGACTTTTAAGTCAGAATAAGTTAGGGGATGAGGAATGGGTATAATTGAGAAGTGTAAAACTTTAAAGCCATAATGGATGGAAACTGTTAGACGTAAACAGTGAGTGGAGAATCTAACAGGGGAGGGTGGCCATGCTTACTTCCCATTGGTCAGAAATAAATAGATCCAGCATGTGATGCATCTACCCTAAGCTGGAAGCTTGCCCTAGTGCAGACCCACTTGCAGGGTGATAATTTGTATTCCAAACAGACTGTAGGAGGAGTGTACATTTTTCTTTTACATTTACAGCTGTCACATGTTGTTAATGAAGTTATGGTGCTGTTAACAGGGCATGGCGTTCACCCTGGAGGAGAGGTTACAGCTGGGAATCCACGGCCTTCTTCCTCCCTGTTTCCTCTCTCAGGATGTCCAAGTGCTTCGTGTCATGAAGAGCTACGAGACACGCAATAACCCTCTCGACAAGTAACCGAACTTCGATTGAAACATTCTTAACTCGATAAACTCGGCCTGATCCATGCCAGTGAAAAGCACAGTGATGATACTTTTGTTAGTCCATTTCCCATTAATACTCAAAATAACCATTCTAACTCTGCAGATACATATTGCTGATGACCCTGCAGGACAGGAATGAGAAGCTTTTCTATCGTGTGTTGACCTCTGACATTGAAGAGTTCATGCCAATTGTCTACACTCCTACTGTTGGCCTGGCCTGCCAACAGTATGGACTTGCTTTCAGAAGACCAAGGTGAGGTATATACATTCTCTGGACCCGGAACAACTTGTTTAGCCAGACCAATTCTGAATAAAATGCTTTATAAACACTCACTCAGACCAGTCCAACCAGTTTTTCTTAGCTGCATGAGGAAAAAAAACGGAACATAATAGGGCCACGTGAATTCATTTGTTTTTTGTATTTTTTGGTAGAGGACTGTTTATCACCATCCATGACAAGGGGCATATTGCCACCATGCTGAACTCATGGCCGGAAGAGGACATTAAGGTATGTGCAGAGTGATTAAGTGTCATTCAGTGCCAGTAGATGGTAATTTCATTGTATGTGCATTAATAGGCCATAGTTGTGACGGATGGAGAACGAATCCTGGGCTTAGGAGACCTGGGCAGCTATGGAATGGGCATCCCAGTGGGCAAACTAGCTCTGTATACAGCATGTGGAGGAGTGCCACCTCAGCAGTGCCTGCCTGTGCTGCTAGATGTGGGCACTGATAATCAGGTAAAATAAGATTAGCATAATTACACCACTGTTCAAAAGTTTGGGGTCGGCACGATTTTGTGTTTTTGAAGTCTCTTATGTGCACCAAAGTAGCTTTTATTTGATTAAAAAAATACAATAAAAACAGTAATGTTGTGAAATATTATTACTATTTAAAATAACAGCATTTGAAATAGAAATCTTTTGTAACAATATAAATGTCTTTACTGTCACTTTTGATCAATTTAATGCATCCTTGCTGAATAAAAGAAGTTATTTCTTTCAAAAAAAAAAAAAAAATCTTACCAACCCCAAACATGGTAGTGTATACTGTACGACTGTACTCTGTTGTTCATGTTTCATTGGATTTATAAACATGGTTGTCCTGTTGTAACCCTGTTGTCTATTTTTAACACATTTGTTTGTTTTTGTTCAGACTCTCTTGGATGACCCCTTGTACATTGGTTTGAAGCACAAAAGAGTGAGAGGAAAAGAATACGATGACCTCATTGATGAGTTCATGCAAGCTGTCAGTGACAAGTATGTTTGAACTAAAATTCTGAAATGAAAGATCATTTACTCACCATCATGTTGTTTAAGTCATTGCTTTGAGCTGATATTTTTGGTGAATCAATTGATCCAGTTCAAAGATTTTGTGTGAATGATTTGTTCATGAATCAGATATTATCTGGTTCATGATTTCAACTCACTGACTCAATGATTTACAACAAGTTAACTAGAGGGTAAGATTATGTGTGTTAAATACTTCCAAACTGTAAAAATGTCATCATTTTTTTTGTTTATATCTTTTCTTTCAGGTATGGGATGAATTGTCTAATTCAGTTTGAGGATTTTGCCAACAGCAACGCCTTTCGTATTCTCAATAAATACCGCAACCGTTATTGCACCTTCAATGATGATATCCAGGGTACTTATTAAATATATTACATATGACAATAATGATTTGCATTCTTTATAATGAAAAATTTATAGTCTTACTTTTATCAAGAGCCATAAAATTGTTTGCTTATCTCTTTCTCCGCCTTTTCCAGGCACAGCTTCTGTTGCTGTTGCTGGGATACTTGCTGCGCTTAAGATCACAAAGAATAAACTCTCTGACCACAAGTTCGTATTTCAGGGAGCAGGAGAGGTAATGTGCATTCAACGGAAAGATGCTACAAAATTTTACTGAGAAATAGCAAATACAAGACCCATTACAAAACACAAGCTTAAGGCCCATTCACACACCAAGGACAATAACTATAATGATAAAGATATATTTTCTAAAAATCTTTCTAAATATAAAAAAATGGAGTCCACACCATGACTATAATGATAACGGCATAGAATCACTTTCAGAATGATTTTTTTTCAAGCTGATGAGTGATAAAAACATTGACAGCCAATCAGAATCCATTTTGCTTTTAAGAGCTTGAGCATTTAAAGCAGCAGATGACAAAACTGTAGTGTGCAAACAGAATAAACAGAACGATATCACCCGCTGGTGTTGACGCTAATATAGTTATCGTTATCTTTTATAGTTATCTTTCATGGTGTGAATTGCGAACTGGCCTTTACGCTAGTTATTCCAGGATTATCAGATGTGTTTGGTCTGTGTCTGTCACATAACCAGGCTGCCTTGGGCATTGCTCACTTACTGATAATGGCCATGGCCAAGGAAGGTACATCTCATGCTGAGGCGGCCAAGAGGATTTGGATGGTGGATTCCAAAGGCCTAATTGTCAAGGTAACAATCAAACCCACACTAGCTTGTCTTTTTTTGGCATTCTTTCATTCAAACTATATTTGTCCTCCTACTCTACATCTGAATATACAAATGCATGTAGGCTTAATTGAAAATGTCATTGCATAAATTACAGCAATATACTGCATTTGAACGCCTCCACAATTAAATGTTATACCAAAACTGTTATTTTTGTATCATTTGGCCATTTAGGGCAGAAGTCATCTGAACCATGAGAAGGAAGAATTTGCACACGAGCATCCGCACATAAAGACTCTAGAGGAAGTGGTGGAAACTATTAAGCC